>NC_056596.1:4853398-5155898 GCF_018340385.1 Cyprinus carpio | reverse complement strand
ATAGTGATATAAGAGTGTGGTTATAATTGCTTTTAAAGACGTGTTAAAAAAAAAAAAACAAATCCGGGGGTGAAACAGTGCAGCCCTGTTTCAGTGATCCATCTGTGCTGTACTGAGAATGTGATGCATTTGAATATTTGGAGTCCAACTCCACCTAAAACAGCACCACAGAGTAAGACAGCTTTTTAATGACCCCAGCATCATGGTATTATCCATTAGTCTTAATATTATTTCTTATCAATGGAATTTGCAATGAAAGTCCATTTCAAGGATAGATGTATAGTTACATCAGTATTTGCTTCCAGTTCAGTGCATATATTACTGGCCAATACCTGCACAACTTACTATTAATCCATCACAAGATATGAACTATAAATATCTATAGTTCATTTGACTAGTTTACTCTAAATTCTGTATTTATAAACCCTGGGTTAATGTTATTAATTTTGGTGTCAGATGACTGATTGGACAAACTGATTTGTATTCAAAAACTGACCGGCAAAAATGACTCCCCATGACTGCATCCTCTTTATTCCACATGACAGTGATGCCTATTTTGGAATAGAGTCTGATGTAAATTGTGTTCTCTTCCGCAAGAATCCCTGAGGCATGCATGGGCAGCGATTTACTAAAAAGAAAAGTTTCAAATTAAAACTAGATTCTTTTTATCTATTTTGTGTTTGCGATGGGAGGAAGTGACCAGAACGTCAGTTCCCCAGAATCTTACTTTTCTCCATTGACCATGAACTGGTTTGGAGTGATTTCAGTGGTGATGTCATTGATGGTAACTAAGACTCTGGTGATCTTTGGGCTACTGGTGTGTTCTGTGCTCTTCACGTTAACCAAGGACTGGTGAATGGGGCAGCTGTGGCCTAATGGTTAGAGATTTGGACTTGTAACCCGAAGGTCGCAGGTTCGAGTCTCGGTGCTGGCAGGAGTTGTAGGTGGGAGGGTTTGAATGAACAGCGCTCTCTTCCACCCTCAATACCCATGGCTGAAGTGCCCTTGAGCAAGGCACTGAACCCCCAGTTGCTCCCCGGGCACTGGATATAGCTGCCCACTGCTCCGGGTGTGTGGTTCACAGTGTGTTCACTTCTCACTGCTGTGTGTGTGCACTTGGATGGGTTAAATGCAGAGCACCAATTTCGAGTATGGGTTGCCATACTTGACAAATGTCACGAAAAAAAAAAAAAAAAAAAAAATGAGGCTTTGGCAGTCAGACACCAGGTTATACTCGCATGTGCCTGGGAACTGATAAAATTCCCATCGGATGTCTTGAAGTGGAAGTTTCCCCACATGCTGCAGATGTTGTTGACATGGTTACAGGCACGAACTGGAACAAAATAAAAGAGAATGCGATACTTACTCCAGTGTTATGTATCAAGCAAGTTTGCATAAAGTTTATAGAAAATCCACTCATGAAAAGAAAAGTTGTTTATTCCTTTGTTTGTTGGTTTTTAGTTTCCATATATTTTTTAGTCTGTATATTACTTTTATTTATGTGACGTGTCTTTCACAATTATCCCCAGCACTTGAAAAATAAAATGTTGCCCATGAATTTAATGTGTAATGTGCATAATGCACCAGTTTTACTTGGAATCTATAAGTAATTTTGAAACTTTAGTTTTCTTTGGAAGAATGTAATTTGTGATCAGAAGGAAGAGCCAAGCATATACATTACCACTGAATTCTAAATAAATGTTTAATGACCTATAGGACTAAACAAGGTTAATGGAAACCTTAGTGGTGAGAAACACTTTGTCATGGACAAAACTGCATTTAAACTGAAAAACTCAAACTAAACAAGGATGTAAGTCTTGACAGTGGGAATGCAACTATTTTCTAGAGAAGTTATACAGTATAAAGCTAATTAAGCTAAGCTAGTTAAACTAATATCTACATAACTATTGGTTGGTCTGGGTTAGTAGGATAGGTCTATTTGCATTTACTGTATAGGACATATCGTAATTAATTACAAAGAAATTAAAAATAACGCTTTGAATTGAACAAAAATATAAGCAGAAAGACTGATAGTATTTTCCTGTAAGCTGTTCACTGTGTGTTTTACTAGAAGATACTATTTCAGTCTTTCTGCTTCCAAAGCTCCTGTTTATTGCCATTATTTGGTACAAAAATTCTACTTTTCTTTTTTATTGCCATTATTTGGTACAAAAATTCTACTTGAACAAAGGTTGTTGGTGTTTTTTTTTGTTGTTGTTTTTTTTTTGTTTTTTGTTTTTTTAATATGAGTCAATTTCCTATATTGTGTGAACTGAAGAAACCTTTTTCTAAGAAAAACTGTTTGTTGATCTTACTTAGATACTCAAGTATTTGATCAAAAGTTGCCAAAATGTTGTCCCAACTTACCAAATTGAATCACCAGAACAAACAACTTTACAATGGACAATGATCTGTAAGTTGCATTGCACTGCAGCTTAAAAAAGTCACAACTTATTAAAGAAGTGATCATTGCTTGAGTTAACTGGCTTAATTTACGCTGTTGCTGTTATTTAGCTGTCTTATGGTTAAGAGGTTAAGATATATAATTAACATTTGTTGATCATCACCATGCTTGAGATTCTATTGTGTTGAGGTATATGTACAGCTGCTAGATTTAATATATTTCGCTATCAGGGTAATATGTTGGCCTGTAGTTTGAAGAGGAAATAATGTCCATGTTATATAGTGGGCTTTAAAAATCAAATGTAAAAATGAAGGAATAAGGTTTGTAGCTCCTTGCATTGCTAAATGCTTATAATCTTTAGTTGTCTTGACAAGAATTTTAGATTCAATAGACTGCGTGTTACACATTAGATTAACAAATACATAAAGTATATTTAAGCTGTCAGTTATTAGTAGAGTTAACTCAGCAAATCAATAGCGATATGTTGCCTTTTTTCAGACTTTAGAAATACTGTTCGGTTTGTCACTTTAACACATCAAATCCATGCACCATATAGTCATTCCATGGTTTGATAAACCTGTTAGGCTTCCACCGAAAGTCAATATTCAAATATATTTCCTATAGAATACACTATAAGATAACTGGAACAACCAGCTGGTCTGAACTGCTTATTTATGCGATGTAAAATCCATATCCAGTTTCATGTCTAATATTTCTTGTTTCTGTCACATTACGTGCAAAGAAAGAGTACTTATAAGATGTATGTTATCAAAGAACTTGATATGTCAAGATATATCACATGGCCATTACAATTATTACATTAAGTGTATTTCATATTATCAAACTAACACACTGTCCTACCTTCCAAAAACAACCTGTTCAAGTAAATTTTTTGAAGTCATTTTCTAGTAGGATGCATTAGACATGAGTTTCAGACCTGGTATATTACAATAACATACTTTTTTTTTTCATACTTTTTTTTTTTTTATTTTTGGAGACTTTACTGCTAATGTGGGAGGGATGGATTCTGAAAAATTCTATCATTGTGGACAAACTATCCTATGACAGTTTGCAAAAAGCAGTAGATCATTTCAGCAAGGTGATTTGGGCACTCAGATATTTAAGTGATGTGGTGATCTCAACATTTCAAAGAACTTAATTGTGTTGTGCAGTTTTCACAAAATATTAAGCAGCAAAAAGTGTTTTCAGCGTGATGATAATGATAATGAGAACTATTATTAATAACTGAGCACCAATAATGATAATTCAGCACCAATTCACCTTATTAGAATTATTTCTTAAGGATCTTGAGGACTGGAGTAATTATGCTTAAAATTCAGCTTTGTCATCATAGGAATAAATTTGAAAATATATTCACATAGAAAAGTTTAAATTGTAATATTATTTTTCATAATACTGTTTTTACTGTATTTTTGATCAAATACAGCCTTGGTGAGGATTGTGTGCTTCTTTCAAAAACATTATTCCAATGGTAATGTGTAAAAAATATACACATAAACAAACAAACTGTTCTCAGTTCAAGACTCAGTATGCATGCATTGAGTTTTAAAATGCTTTTTAATTTGATTTAAATGCAAACAAGCAAAAGGGCACATTTAGCCAACAAAGAAAAAAGAAAAGATCTATAGGTAAAGTTTAAGAAATGTGAAACATAGAGCATGCACAAATCTAATTAAAGTTTCAAAAAGATAATTGAGATTTCATTTAGTTTTCTTCCAGTGTCTTCGGGTAGATAATTCACTGCTGCCGCACATGGCTTAAGTTATGTGCTTATTTGGCGGTCTTCAGGAAGTGTGTGGTTCTTTCCCATTTCATGACAGTTAGTTCTGCTGCAGGCACACTCCTCAACATAGACATATGTGTGGGTTACTATATCACTGTTTAAGCAACCAAGAGACACTGTACGATTACTTGAGCGAGTGGCCTGGCAACAGGTACAAGAGGACATTCCAGCTTCAGTGTACCTACGAATGAGAGAAAGAGAGGAACACATGTAAAGCATTTCAAATCAGTCACTGCCTGTGTAGGTTTTCATAACAGAGTATGTGTGTACTCACCAGCTTGAACTAGTACAGTCTCCACTACAAAATGTCAGGTTTAGTTTCTCCTCTGACTGACAGTCTTTGTGTTTTATGTAATCGCGAACGGTCTGTACTTGACATCCCTTAATTTGGTCCACACCTACAAACACGGGCAATAGACGTATTAATAATTGACTCGATTCAACCAAAATTCACATAATTTTCTTAAAAAAAAAACCAAACAAACTCACAAACAGGACAGCAGCCATCAGGTGACTGCTGAACAGTGCCCTGTAGAGCAAATCACAAAGACAGAATGTCATCAATGTGATTTAATCACCATGATCAGTCAGTATAATAAGTAAATATGTGTTTGTGTGATATATGAAGCACTGACAGGCTTGCAGTTGGAAATGTTGAAAGGAGGGCACTGGACTGTATATTTGTTGGTGATGAAATGTCCATTAACTTTAGTACACGTGATTCTGTCACAGCTCTGATTTGTAGAGGGAAAAGTCTCTCCTTCCTATGAACCAAAACAGAACAATGTCAAATTCATTGCAAAAATGTTAGACTTCTTAGGAGGAATGGGATTTTCAGGGAATAATGGCTTAAATTTGGGTCTGTTGCTCACTCAAATTCAAAAAACTTGTTATATAGCACACAACTACATGTTGTATGTACTGTACACATTTATAATTAATTAAAATTTGAATAACTATACCGTTAATTTAACCAAAATATTCATTTTGTTCTTTTCAGCCACACCTCAAGGCAATCTTGCCTTTTTTTTTTTTGGCCTTTATTTTGTCAGGAAGTGAAGTGGGGGAGAGAGGGGGGGTGGGATCGGGAAAGATCTGCGACCCGGGACTCTAACTCGGGACGTCCAATGTGCAATGACGCTTCATGTTGGCACACTTCCAATGAGGCTATCGGAGCTGGCAACAATGTAGCTTTTGATCTTACCTTTAATGTATGATTGACGCCATTGAAATTGACAGTGCAGTGAGTTTGCACACACTTTCCACAGCAGTCATCAAGGTTCTTTTTAATGTATTCATAACCCTGTGAAAAATAATTATCAAATGAAGTCAAAGAAATTACCGTTGGTTCTGAGACAAGACGATCAAAATCTCATCACACAACTTACAGAATCACATTTCTCATTGCACTGCACAGATCCACATTTGACCTTGAGCAACTGTGTTTCAGGATCCACGTCGCTCGTACAGCTGCATTCCTGACAGTCAGTGACGGGGATGTTTGTACCAGGCTGGGGGAAGTGATAGGAGACATGAGAGTGTAAAACTTTCATTAATCATTATTTAATTGATTGATTTTTAATAGTAATATAGGAGTCGTTCTAGTTACCTCATGCTCTGTGTTATTGTGCACACACACTTTCTTTGACTCTGAGGAGGCAAACAACATAAACACAAAACTACATAGAATGATATTAAAAGGGATACAGGTAGCATCTGAGATGAAAATGGGCACACAAATGTGAAAAATGAACTAAAGTGTGAATAATTGTAATACCGCATTTGATTTCTGGACAGCATTTTCCATAAGGCACTTTCAGGACTGGCACATATCCGACTCCACACTTTTTATCCAGAGGTGGACACATGCTGACATTACAGTCTACATCACACAAAGGAGACTTAAGAAAAGGAAGATGCAAAGCCAAACCAAACCTGTTCAAACTTCAACTTCAACTTACTGCAAACTTGTTTACTGCAGCATGGGTCTGAAGGATTGGTGACATTCACCAGCACAAACTCGGGCTCAGTGCAGATCCCAGGGTTGACATTAGAACACTTCTTGGGCTTACAGATCACTGATTTTCTGGCCTTATCACAGATACACTCCTCACAGTTGTACTCGAAAACCTCATCGAACTGCCACAAAAAAAACAAAAAAAAAAAACAACAACAAGTGGATTCAGATAAAAGTCATTTAGTTATTCAGCCATATATACCACTGCTCTGGTAAAAAACTACAGACTTTTTATGTCACTCCACAAATGACTGCAAGTTTGAATCAGTTTTTTTGAGTGCAACACCCACTTTTCAAATGGATTCTCTAACTAATGATCTAAAAGATCTGTCACTACTATCATTTCATTGCGACTTTTTAATTGCACTGTTTTTATTGGTTTGCCAGTGATGCTTAGGCTCTGTTCTCACTCCTAGTGAGCTTTAAGTTGATGTGTACTACATACATAGGAAGCTGCCTTCTAAATGAACAATCTTACTGACATAGAAGCTCGTAAGTGACAGATTTGAAGCTCTACACAGGCAGCAAATACAATAATGTTATTCATTTCGAAGAGCTTGGCATCAGCATGTTGCTAAGCTAACAATGAATTCCCATAAGCATAAAAATACACAGCACAAACAAACATTAGGTCAGTGGTTCCCAACCATGTTCCTGGAGCCCCCCCAACACTACAGGTTTTCCATGTTTCCTCAATCAAACACACCTGATTCAGATCATCAGCTCATAAGTAGAGACTCCAAGACCTGAAATGGGTGTGTCAGAAAAAGGAGAGATGCAAAATGTTCAGTGCTGGGGGGCCTCCAGGAACGAGGTTGGGAACCACTGCATTAGGTAAAACAGTTTTTTTTTTTTTTTTTTTAATTAAAAAATATTTTATTGACATTTTTGGTGCTGAAATAATTATAAGGAAATTAATAATACAGCCACTGAGCTTGTCACAATGCATTCTGGAATCACCTTTGAGTTGAATAACTATGATATACTAATACTGACCGAACAGCAAACAGTTTCAATACCACTGTACCTTACGTGGCATCCCAGAGGCATCCAGGCATCCTGAGAACATAAAGGGAAGAGCAAAATTAGAAACATTATCAAAAAAAACAAAAAACAAAAAAAAAACATGCTAGTTTTTTGTACATCTCAACCTGAATGCCTAATACATGCACACACACACTTGACTCGGAGGCTTCTCACCGCATTTGTTCACACAGACTCCTGACTCCTTGTTGAAGAGCAATGTGCCCTCAAGACAGAAGCAGCCCTCTGTGGTCACTGTATTGGTGTTGTGGTCAGGTCTGTAATTTGAAAGAGTATTTAACTCTTTAATTTAACATTATCCCTCAATTTACAATACTGTGTAAGAACTAAGCTTTCATTTCAGACTATAACTGTCTAAATTATTATAAAAAGTAGATAAATGGGCATACAAATCACAGCTTGGTGGCTCAGCTGGACCACAAGCATTGTAGACTTTATCTGCTGAACATTCAATATCTGGGGAAGAAAGGCAAATATAATACTTTAATTTCTACAGCTTCCAATAAAATGGGTTAGATTTTAGAAAACTTAAAATTTAATATAAATACTTATCATATAACTTACTGCAAAGGTTAGTGTAGTTCCTCCAGTGAATGCAGATCCCTAATTGAGAGCAAGCCCTCGCGTAGCTCTGCAGGCTGGTACACACCAAGGCAGGGTTGCTCTCATGACAACTATCATATTCACATCCTAAAAAGAAGTTTTCGGGGGACAGATGGGAATGGCATGCTTCAAACAACCTGAGGAAGACAGAAGCAGTCTGGAAGCATTGTATATTGACATTTATACTAAAAACACCACACAAAATCAACTCACTTGCTTTTGAGGAGGTTGCAGTAAGAATGGGCCTGGCATGGCTTAGATGTAGGTTTGCTAATACCCCCAACAGTAGGTAATGCAGGTGGTGGAGTGCAAATTTCACTATTCACATCACTGGCTGGCCAGTAATCTCCCATCACAGCACAGTCGTCCACCAAGATCCCTCCAGGGATCATGCAGTCATCAGCCTTGTTGTTGTTGCATGTTCCTATGAGAATTATTAGGAATAATTCATTTGGATAATGCACAACAACAACAACAACAAACCCCTCATACACCTTTCACGTTTTTATGACACCATCAATATATTGTTACAAATGCAAATACTGGGGGGTGTCTGACTTACCACAGTGACCTTGTGTGTTGTTTCCAAAATGCTGGAATGGCAGGTTGATGCCAAAGCCAGTGGCTCCAAATGATATATTAACACTTAGATCTGGAATACTCAAGAGCAAGTCTTGGCCGGAGCTTATGACCCTCATACCATTATGAGCATATGGCAGCTTTAGCTTAACATTGTCCACGACAGCCTATTAGGATATATAAAACACACAGAATGCTTACATTGTAATGCACACAAAGCACATACTAATCATTCCTAAACTTTTTGCAAGCCAAGAAAGTCTTACCTCTAGGTCTGCATCTCCGATATGATTGAGATTCATGAGTGTTATGTTTAGATTGTTGTAAGACACAATAACAGATCTGGGACAGGATACATGCTCAACAAGGTCACAGTAGACTCTGTCGATGTAGATCTTCAAATGGTATTGGGGCCTAATTTCCTCCAATAATATATAAGTGCAATTTCCTTGATAACTGTAGAAGTGTCCATCAAATGTAATGTAATGTGAGTCACCCCAGCCTTCACAAAAACCTACAAATAGGAAAAGGTGAATAATAATTAAAAAGAATATAATAATTTGAATTGAACATTCTACTTCAATTTGGTGAAGGCTATGTTGAAAATACCATTTGAAGAATGCCATTAAATACACTTTCATTTGAACCTTTTTCATTTAACATTTTCACTTTTTCACTTTAACCAGGTGCTAATCTATCACAATTTTATTTTCTTGTGCCGCATCAAAGTTCATAGACTCAGTGAGATACCAGAAAATCACACATAATGACTGCATTGTTTTCATGTAAAATGTCATGTTATTTTTCTTATTGTAAAACACTAGTTGTTCCAAGTGGAAAAACACGTTCAAAGAACATGTTCAAAATTCAAACCATGAACAAATAAAAATCGAGCACATTGAGCTTGAATGGACATCATTACTAATAATTTAAATGGTTACAGATTTAAATATGAAGATTGTGAAGACCGGTTTGCTCACAGTCACATGTGTAATACGGGCAGCAGTGGTGCTCATCATAGACCAGCACTGGTTTTTTGCCATTTTCACAGGTGATGTTCTGCAGTGGAGGGCATTCAAATGGGATAATTTCAATGATGTTGTCTTTTATGCACCTTGCCATGGTGCAATTACAAAACATAAAGGTCTCGTTGGTCTGGTGATAATAAAAAATAAAATGTACTAGAATTAGAAAGATAGATAGATGCAACATTGGAATGTAGTTTGTTCTTCTTCTTGGACTATTTAAAACAGCATAATGGATAGTCATAAAAGTACATTCTTTCTGTAGAAAAAAATACACCCCTTCTTTTTGGTATAAAGCTTTTAAAAATTATATATTAAATTTACATTTTTGTTCCATTTAGGACATCCGTAGGGTGGAGGTGGTGAAGGACATGGCTCTGTGGTGATCTGAACTACACAGATTTCAGAGCAGATCAGGGTTAGGCAGATCCCTGAGCCAGTGTGGTTCTTATTAACTATTTTATCTCCTAACAAAAGTGAGAGAGAGAGAGAGAGAGAGAGAGAGAATCAAGCATAAAACATTAAAGTGAAATGTTGTACAAAAACAACCTGTCCAAGCAAAGAAATAAGATACCAACGCAACTTCTTCAAAATACTTACCAGGATTATAATGTATTCCATTAAATACACAAAAACAAGGTGTAGTGCTGGAAACCATAGGTGTAAATGCTGTTGTTGTAGGTACTGGTGTTAGTGTTGTAGTAAGCTTTGTGGTAGTTGGTGTCAGTTCTGTTGTCGTTGTAGTAGAACTTGTGGCAATTATTGGTGTAACAGTAGATGAAGAAGTCAATTCTGCTGTAGTAGGCTTTGTGGTAGTTGTTGGTGTAGTGGTTGATGATGTAGGTTTTTCTGTTAGTGTTGTATTATTTTTTGCAGTAGTTGTTGGTGTCGGCGTTGATGTTGTGGTTGATTCTGTTGTTGTATTTAGAATTTGGTGTTCTGTATATTTTGTTGCATTTCCAGTAATAGGAATTATTGTTTCATTTGTTAATCTAGGCTGTGATGTGGTAGATTCAGTTGTTGTAGTATGCTTTGTGGTAGTTGTCGGTGTAGGTGATGTGGTAGATTCTGTTGTTGAAGTAGGCTTGTCGTGGTAGGTGATGTTGTCGGTTATGTAGGCTTCGGGTAGATTCGGTCGGGTAGATCGGTCGTGCTTTGTGGTAGTTGACGGTGTAGGTGATGTGGTATATTCTGTTGTTGTAGTAGTCTTTGTGGTAGTTGATGGTGTAGGGGTAGATTCTGTTGTTGTAGTAGGCTTTGTGGTAGTGGACGGTGTAGGTGATGTGGTATATTCTGTTGTTGTAGTAGGCTTTGTGGTAGTTGACGGTGTTGGTGATGTGGTATATTCTGTTGTTGGTGTAAATGATGTCGTAGACTCTGTTGTAGTAGGTTTTGTGGTAGTTGATGGTGTAGGGGTAGATTCTGTTGTTGTAGTAGGTTTTGTGGTAGTTGTTGGTGTAGGTGATGTGGTAGATTCTGTTGTTGTAGTGTTGTAGTTGTCGGTGTAGGGGTTAGATTCTGTTGTGTAGTAGGCTTTGTGGTAGTTGACGGTGTGTAGGTGATGTTGATATTCTGTTGTTGTTGGTGTAAATGATGTGGTAGATTCTGTTGTTATAGTAGGTTTTGTGGTAGTTATTGGTGTAAGTGATGTCGTAGACTCTGTTGTTGTAGTAGGTGATGTGGTAGTTGTCGCTGTAGGTAATGTGGTAGATTCTGTTGTTGTAGTAGGCTTCGTGGTAGTTGTCGGTGTAGGGGTAGATTCGGTTGTTGTAGTAGGCTTTGTGGTAGTTGATGGTGAAGGTAATGTGGTAGATTCTTTTGTTGTAGTAGGCTTTGTGGTAGTTGTCGGTCTAGGTGATGTGGTAGATTGTGTTGTTGTAGTAGGCTTCGTGATAGTTGTTGGTGTAGGGGTAGATTCTGTTGTTGTAGTAGGTTTTGTGGTAGTTATTGGTGTAAGTGATGTCGTAGATTCTGTTGTTGTAGTAGGCTTTGTGGTAGTTGACGATGTAGGTGATGTGGTATATTCTGTTGTTGTTGGTGTAAATGATGTGGTATATTCTGTTGTTATAGTAGGTTTTGTGGTAGTTATTGGTGTAAGTGATGTCGTAGATTCTGTTGTTGTAGTAGGCTTTGTGGTAGTTGACGGTGTAGGTGATCTGGTATATTCTGTTGTTGTAGTAGGCTTTGTGGTAGTGTGATGGTGTAGGTGTTTGTGGTATATTCTGTGTGTTGGTGTCAATGTTGTAGTAGGTGATGTGGTATATTCTGTTGTTGTAGTAGTTTTTGTGGTAGTTGTCGCTGTAGGTTATGTTGTTGTAGTAGGCTTTGTGGTAGTTGTCGGTGTAGGGGTAGTATTCTGGTTGTTGTAGTAGGCTTTGTGGTAGCTGATGGTGTAGTGGTAGATTCTGTTGTTGTAGTAGGCTTTGTGGTAGTTGACGGTGTAGGTGATGTGGTAGTATTTGTGGTGTTGTAGGTGGCTTTTGTGGTAGTTGTTGGTAGGTAGGTGATGTGGTATATTCTGATTTGTTGTAGTAGGCTTTGTGGAAATTGACGGTGTAGGTGATGTGGTATATTCTGTTGTTGTTGGTGTAAATGATGTGGTAGATTCTGTTGTTATAGTAGGTTTTGTGGTAGTTACTGGTGTAAGTGATGTCGTAGACTCTGTTGTTGTAGTAGGTGATGTGGTATATTCTGTTGTTGTAGTAGTTTTTGTGGTAGTTGTCGTGTGTAGGGGGTAGTATTCGGTGTGGATTCTGTTGTAGTAGGCTTTGTGGTAGTTTTGATGGTGTAGTTTTGGGGTAGATTCTGTTGTTGTAGGAGGCTTTGTGGTTAGTTGACGGTGTAGGTGATGTGGTATATCTCTGTTGTTGTAGTAGGCTTTGTGGTAGTTGACGGTGTAGGTGATGTGGTATATCGTGTGTTGTTGGGTGTAAATGATGTGGTAGATTCTGTTTGTGTAGTGGTAGTGTGTTTTGTTGTGTAGTTATGTGGTGCTCGTAAGTGATTTCGTAGACTCTTTTGTTGTAGTAGGTTTTGTGGTAGTTGTCGGTGTAGGTGATATGGTAGATTCTGTTGTTGTAGTAGGCTTTGTGGTAGTTGACGGTGTAGGTGATGTGGTATATTCTGTTGTTGTAGTAGGCTTTGTGGTAGTTGACGGTGTAGGTGATGTGGTATATTCTGTTGTTGTTGGTGTAAATGATGTGGTAGATTCTGTTGTTATAGTAGGGTTTTGTGGTAGTTATTGGTGTAAGTGATGTCGTAGACTCTGTAGTTGTAGTAGGGTTTTTGTGTGAGTTGTCGCTGTGGGTGATGTGGTAGATTCTGTTGTTGTAGTAGGCTTCGTGGTAGTTGTCGGTGTAGGGATAGATTCGGTTGTTGTAGTAGGCTTTGTGGTAGCTGATGGTTGTGTAGGGGTAGATTCTGTTGTTGTAGTAGGCTTTGTGGTAGTTGACGGTGTAGGTGATGTGGTATATTCTGTTGTTGTAGTAGGCTTTGTGGTAGTTGACAATATAGGTGATGTGGTATATTCTGTTGTTGTTGGTGTAAATGATGTGGTAGATTCTGTTGTTATAGTAGGTTTTGTGGTAGTTACTGGTGTAAGTGATGTCGTAGACTCTGTTGTTGTAGTAGGTGATGTGGTAGTTGTCGCTGTAGGTGATATGGTAGATTCTGTTGTTGTAGTAGGCTTCGTGGTAGTTGTCGGTGTAGGGGTAGATTCGGTTGTTGTAGTAGGCTTTGTGGTAGTTGATGGTGTAGGGGTAGATTCTGTTGTTGTAGTAGGCTTTGTGGTAGTTGGCGGTGTAGGTGATGTGGTATATTCTGTTGTTGTAGGAGGCTTTGTGGTAGTTGACGGTGTAGGTGATGTGGTATATTCTGTTGTTGTAGTAGGCTTTGTGGAAATTGACGGTGTAGGTGATGTGGTATATTCTGTTGTTGTTGGTGTAAATGATGTGGTAGATTCTGTTGTTATAGTAGGTTTTGTGGTAGTTATTGGTGTAAGTGATGTCGTAGACTCTGTTGTTGTAGTAGATTTTGTGGTAGTTGTCGGTGTAGGTGATGTGGTAGATTCTGTTGTGTGTAGTAGGCTTCGTGGTAGTTGTCGGTGTGTAGGGGTTTCGTTGTTTGATTCGGTTGTTTTTGTAGTAGGCTTTGTGGTAGCTGATGGTGTAGGGGTAGATTCTGTTGTTGTAGTAGGCTTTGTGGTAGTTGACGGTGTAAGTGATGTGGTATATTCTGTTGTTGTAGGAGGCTTTGTGGTAGTTGACGGTGTAGGTGATGTGGTATATTCTGTTGTTGTAGTAGACTTTGTGGTAGTTGACGGTGTAGGTGATGTGGTATATTCTGTTGTTGTTGGTGTAAATGATGTGGTTAGATTCTGTTGTTGTAGTAGGGTTTTGTGGTAGTTTATTGGTGTAAGTGATGTCGTAAACTCTGTTGTTGTAGTAGGTTTTGTGGTAGTTGTCGGGTGTAGGGTATATTGGTTGTTGTAGTAGGCTGTGGTAGCTGATGGTGTAGGGGTAGATTCTGTTGTTGTAGGAGGCTTTGTGGTAGTTGACGGTGTAGGTGATGTGGTATATTCTGTTGTTGTAGTAGGCTTTGTGGTAGTTGATGGTGTAGGTGATGTGGTATATTCTGTTGTTGTTGGTGTAAATGTTGTGGTAGATTCTGTAGTTATAGTAGGTTTTGTGGTAGTTATTGGTGTAAGTGATGTCGTAGACTCTGTTGTGTGTAGTAGTTTTTTTGTGGTAGTTGTGTGGCTGTCAGGTGATGTGGTAGATTTTGTTGTTGTAGTAGGCTTCGTGGTAGTTGTCACTTTAGGGGTAGATTCGGTTGTTGTAGTAGGCTTTGTGGTAGCTGATGGTGTAGGGGTAGATTCTGTTGTTGTAGTAGGCTTTGTGGTAGTTGACGGTGTAAGTGGTAGTATTTCTGTTGTTGTAGGTAGGCTTTGTGGTAGTTGACGGTGTAGGTGATGTGGTATATTCTGTTGTTGTAGTAGACTTTGTGGTAGTTGACGGTGTAGGTGATGTGGTATATTCTGTTGTTGTAGTAGGTTTTGTGGTAGTTGACGGTGTAGATGATGTGGTATATTCTGTTGTTGTAGTAGGCTTTGGAAATTGATTCTGTAGGTGATGTGGTATATTTTGTGTGTTGTTGGTGTAAATGATGTGGTATATTCTGTTGTTGTAGTAGGTTTTGTGGTAGTTATTGGTGTAAGTGATGTCGTAGACTCTGTTGTTGTAGTAGATTTTGTGGTAGTTGTCGGTGTAGGTGATATGGTAGATTCTGTTGTTGTAGTAGGCTTTGTGGTAGTTGACGATGTAGGTGATCTGGTATATTCTGTTGTCGTAGTAGGCTTTGTGGTAGTTGACGGTGTAGGTGATGTGGTATATTCTGTTGTTGTTGGTGTAAATGATGTGGTAGATTCTGTTGTTATAGTAGGTTTTGTGGTAGTTATTGGTGTAAGTGATGTCGTAGACTCTGTTGTTGTAGTAGGTTTTGTGGTAGTTGTCGCTGTAGGTGATGTGGTAGATTTTGTTGTTGTAGTAGGCTTCGTGGTAGTTGTCACTTTAGGGGTAGATTCGGTTGTTGTAGTAGGCTTTGTTTTAGCTGATGGTGTAGGGGTAGATTCAGTTGTTGTAGTATGCTTTGTGGTAGTTGTCGGTGTAGGTGATGTGGTAGATTCTGTTGTTGAAGTAGACATTGTGGTATTTGATGGTGTAGGTGATGTGGTAGATTCTGTTGTTATAGTAGGCTTCGTGGTAGTTGTCGGTGTAGGTTGTTTTGTATATTCTGTTGTTGTTGATGTAAATGATGTGGTAGATTCTGTTGTTATAGTAGGTTTTGTGGTAGTTACTGGTGTAAGTGATGTCGTAGACTCTGTTGTTGTAGTAGGTGATGTGGTAGTTGTCGCTGTAGGTGATGTGGTAGATTCTGTTGTTGTAGTAGGCTTTGGTGGTAGTTGTCGATGTAGGGGTGATCTGGTATATTCTGTTGTTGTAGTAGGCTTTGTGGTAGTTGATGGTGTAGGTGTAGGTGGTATGTCTGTTGTTGTGTAAATGTAGTAGCTTTGTTGTAGTTTTTGTGGTGTAGGTGTGTAAGTGATGTGGTAGATTCTGTTGTTGTAGTAGATTTGTATGCTTTGTGGTAGTTGTCGGTGTATGCTTTTCTGTTGTTGTAGTAGACTTTGTGGTAGTTGACGGTGTAGGTGATGTGGTAGTATATTCTGTTGTTGTAGTAGGTGGTTGTGTGGGTAATTTGTAGTAGGGTGTGGTAGTTGATGTGGTATATTCTGTTGTAGTAGGCTGTTGTGGTGTTGATGATGTAGGTGATGTAGATTCTGTTGTTGTAGTAGGTTTTGTGGTAGTAGTTGGTGTAGGTGATGTGGTATATTCTGTTGTTGTTGGTGTAAATGATGTTGTAGATTTGTAGTTATAGTAGGTTTTGTGGTAGTTATTGGTGTAAGTGATGGGGTAGATTCTGTTGTTGTAGTAGGTTTTGTGTAGTTGTCGCTGTAGGTGGTATGGTAGGTTCTGTTGGTTGTAGTAGGCTTCGTGGTAGTTGTCGGTGTAGGGGTAGATTCGGCTGTTGTGGTAGGCTTTGTTGTGAGGTGTAGGTGATGTGGTATATTCTGTTGTTGTAGTAGGCTTTGTGGTAGTTGATGGTGTAGGTGATGTGGTATATTCTGTTGTTGTTGGTGTAAATGATGTGGTAGATTCTGTTGTTATAGTAGGTTTTGTGGTAGTTATTGGTGTAAGTGATGTCGTAGACTCTGTTGTTGTAGTAGGTTTTGTGGTAGTTGTCGGTGTAGGTGATATGGTAGATTCTGTTGTTGTAGTAGGCTTCGTGGTAGTTGTCGGGTGTAGGGGTAGATTCGGTTGTTGTAGTAGGCTTTGTGGTAGTTGATGGTGTAGGGGTAGATTCTGTTGTTGTAGTAGGCTTTGTGGTAGTTGATGGTGTAGGTGATGTGGTATATTCTGTTGTTGTAGTAGGCTTTGTGGTAGTTGACGGTGTAGGTGATGTGGTATATTCTGTTGTTGTTGATGTAAATGATGTGGTAGATTCTGTTGTTATAGTAGGTTTTGTGGTAGTTACTGGTGTAAGTGATGTCGTAGACTCTGTTGTAGTAGTAGGTGATGTGGTAGTTGTCGCTGTAGGTGATGTGGTAGATTCTGTTGTTGTAGTAGGCTTCGTGGTAGTTGTTGGTGTAGGGATAGATTCGGTTGTTGTAGTAGGCTTTGTGGTAGCTGATGGTGTAGGGGTAGATTCTGTTGTTGTAGTAGGCTTTGTGGTAGTTGACGGTGTAGGTGATGTGGTATATTCTGTTGTTGTAGTAGGCTTTGTGGTAGTTGACGGTGTAGGTGATGTGGTATATTCTGTAATTGTTGGTGTAAATGATGTGGTAGATTCTGTTGTTATAGTAGGTTTTGTGGTAGTTACTGGTGTAAGTGATGTCGTAGAGCTCTGTGTTGTTGTAGTAGGTGATGTGGTAGTTGTCGCTGTAGGTGATGTGGTAGATTCTGTTGTTGTAGTAGGCTTCGTGGTAGTTGTCGGTTTAGGGGTAGATTCGGTTGTTGTAGTAGGCTTTGTGGTAGTTGATGGTGTAGGGGTAGATTCTGTTGTTGTAGTAGGTTTTGTGGTAGTTGTGGGTGTAGGTGATGTCGTAGATTCTGTTGTTGTAGTAGGCTTTGTGGTAGTTGACGGTGTAGGTGATGTGGTATATTCTGTTGTTGTAGTAGGCTTTGTGGTAGTTGATGGTGTAGGTGATGTGGTATATTCTGTTGTTGTTCGTGTAAATGATGTGGTAGATTCTGTTGTTATAGTAGGCTTTGTGGTAGTTATTGGTGTAAGTGATGTCGTAGACTCTGTAGTTGTAGTAGGTTTTGTGGTAGTTGTCGCTGTAGGTGATGTGGTAGATTCTGTTGTTGTAGTAGGCTTCGTGGTAGTTGTCGGTGTAGGGGTAGATTCGGTTGTTGTAGTAGGCTTTGTGGTAGTTGATGGTGTAGGTGATGTGGTAGATTCTGTTGTTGTAGCAGGCTTTGTGGAAGTTGATGGTGTAGGTGATGTGGTATATTCTGTTGTTGTTGATGTAAATGATGTGGTAGATTCTGTTGTTGTAGTAGGTTTTGTGGTAGGTGTCAGTGTAGGTGATGTGGTAGATTCTGTTGTTGTAGTAGGCTTTGTGGTAGTTGATGGTGTAGGGGTAGATTCTGTTGTTGTATTAGGCTTTGTGGTAGTTGATGGTGTAGGGGTAGTTTCGGTTGTTGTAGTAAGTTTTGTGGTCGTGGACGGTGTAGGTGATGTGGTATATTCTGTTGTTGTAGTAGGCTTTGTGGTAGTTGTTGGTGTAGGGGTAGATTCGGTCGTTGTAGTAGGTTTTGTGGTAGTGGACGGTTTAGGTGATGTGCTATATTCTGTTGTTGTAGTAGGCTTTGTGGTAGTTGATGGAGTAGGGGTAGATTCTGTTGTTGTAGTAGGCTTTGTGGTAGTTGATGGTGTAGGTGATGTGGTAGATTCTGTTGTTGTAGTAGGCTTTGTGGTAGTTGATGGTGTAGGTGATGTGGTATACTCTGTTGTTTTTGTAGGATTCGTGGTAGTGAAACAGTTCTCCACACAGATCCGATTTTTCTCATCAAAAAATTTGTTACTGGGACATTTTGGATAACATCCTAAACACACACACACACACACACATACACACACACACACACACACACACACACACACACACACACACACACACACACACACACACACACACACACACACACACACACACACAAACAAACCTGAGTCAAAATCTGTTAAGGCATAATAATGGAACAACAATTTAAAAAATATATTTACAACAGGATCTGTATTTCTAAGGGTTTAAATAAAAGATTTTTGAAATGAGACAATAAAGTCTTTGTGCATCAAAACCATTCCTTTACTGATGAAAAATAAATAAAGGCTGCATATATTTGATCAAAAAATACAGAAAAACAGCGATATTGTGAAATATTACTACAATTTAAAATAATAGGTTTCTGCTTTAGTATCCTTTAAAATACTATTTCTGTGATGCAAAGCTGAATTTCAGCAGTAATTACACCAGTCTTCAGTGCCACATGATCCTTCAGAAATCATTCTAATAAGCCGATATATTATCAATTTTGGATACACTGCTGCTTAATATATATATATATATATATATATATATATATATATATATATATATGTATATGTGTTTTTTTTGCAACCTGTGATAAGTCTGCTTTATTGTCTGAGATTCACTGATGAATAAAAAGTTAAAAAGATCAGCATTTATTCAAAATAGATGAATATAAGTCTTTACATTTCAAGTGTTTTTACAATATTCTCAAAGGAAATGAACAGATTAGACCGAAAGATGTTGGTACAATTACTTGACTTTACTGGGAAAATGTCTGATAAATAATCATTGAAGTAAAATTAAACATTCTTAACTGGTTACCAGCAATTAGGTAATGCTTTTACAACAAAATAATACAAATGTATTGTATTACTTTCCAAGAAAAGTTTTTTTCAACCATTTCTAATCCCAGTTTAGCATATACCAAAGGCCTAGAAATATCCAGTGTGTGCACACTCAATCTTAAAAAAAAGAAGAAAAACAGAAAAGCATACTATTGTGCACTGAATGAGAGCTCACCTTCCAGGTTGGGTAAAATGTTATTGCAGGTAGCATTAGGGTTGCGACAGGTTTTGTAGCAAGGTATATGACAAGGACTGTAATGCCATATACAGTCTTCTCTTTCTTTATTGTAGTATTCACAGTACACAGCTGACATGGAAACATGGATATAAGTATGAACATATAGAAGCAAACTAAATGAAATACAACAAAACTACAGTACACTGTTAAAAGAAGGAAATCACTTCAAGCATTTATCAGGCAATCAATTCATTCACATTATCCACACTGATTCAGAATCTGCATTAAAATCACATTGAAAGATTACAGATTAAACATATGCACTAGAATTGAAAATGCTTACGGCACATTTCAGGTGTTCTCCAGTTCACACAAACACCTGCCTTATTGCAGGCTTGAGCATAAGCTGCAACAGCTGTACAGAAGCACTCACAATCTCCACCTGCATCACATGCACATGAGTCGCTCACACAGTTATCATAATATGGGTTTGGATCCACCTGTGGGAACAAGCATTTCCATCCTTAAAAAATATATTGGATTCTTGTATACCACATTATAAGGAACTTATAATTATTTATTGAAACGTTTTTCATCTGTACCGTGTTATGGCATTTTTGGAATGTAACTCCCTTTATGATGCCACATTGTACGTTTGCAAAGTTAAATCGTCTAGGAGCATTAAAGCATGGGTTAAAGTCTGGGTTTTTATCAAGACATTGGCTTGCCACTTTCCAGCTGTCAACAAACTCAATTTTATTTGTAGTCAGCAAATTTCCCTGAGTGGTAAAGTCATCTTTTGCATTTTCATTGAAATTTCCGCAGAGGCCACAAACATCTCCCTGTGAAAAACAACAAGGCACAGAGGTTGCACTAAAAAAATTTACTGTGAGGGACTGTTGAAAATTGTCTGGAAGTGTAAGCACACAAAATGAAAAAAATCATGACTTCAACTCACCATGTGCTGAGGTTGCAGAATGATGTATACGGTGGTTTTGTGTTTCCACATAATTGTCAGTCCAATGTCAGTATCAATGACAAGGTACATACCAATGTTGCTCACAGTGTACCTGATCTCTGGACCACTTTCATTGTAAGTGGCTGTTATGGTCCCATCAGAAAGCAGCAACTGAGTTCCCTGTGTGTGAGAGAAGTTACAAAAAAAAAAAAAAAAAAAATATGTGAAAATTATATTGATACTGTAAGATATTGTATGAAACAGCCCATTTCCACAGCCCAACACAAGTCAGTTCGCAAAACATATCTAGTGGAGTTCATAGCACAAATCTATATTACAGCCAGTGACTGATTTTCACTCTGTATTCCTTTCAAATGTTGATAAAAATAGGGGGGAAATTCTTTTATTTATCTTTTCGACTTAAATTGACAGGTACTGAACACCTCGCTTTAGTGTTTTATGACTCTTTTCAAACATATTTTATTTTACTCTGAGTGTACCACAAAGTATTGAATGTTCTGCTAAATGTTAAAACATATAGCATGAG
Organism: Cyprinus carpio; assembly: GCF_018340385.1. Taxonomy (NCBI): domain Eukaryota; kingdom Metazoa; phylum Chordata; class Actinopteri; order Cypriniformes; family Cyprinidae; genus Cyprinus; species Cyprinus carpio. Next base: position 5,135,244 of record NC_056596.1, on the reverse strand, counting down.
ACCTACACCTGTGTACCTACCCCCAAAATGATCCTGACAACCTTTGAACATGGGGTTCCTGTTGTTCCACAAGGCATATTCTCAGTTATTACGTGAAAATTGCCAGTTTTATTTCCACACTTGTTCTGCAAAACAAGAGAATTTGACTTGTTGGCTCCTGAATGAAGATGTTTATCTGTCATTTTATTTAAATAAAGCCTCTGACGAATTGCTATTGTGTCCACCCATAGCACATACCTGAACAGCAATATAACTGCAGTCTCCCCTGAATCCAAATATTTGGTGATCAAAAGTTCTGTAATGTCCGCTGCCATATATGGTGCATATGCCTGGACACTTACGATAAGTACAATTCCATTTTCCCTGTTGGCAAGTGCTGTAAATATAGAGGAAGACTCAAATCTTGTGTGGCTCTAAGTTTCACACTATAGATTGTTACAAGTTAACTAGTGTATTTCCTCGTTGTTTAGGGGTTTTATGGTAAAGTACCTCTAACATGGCAATGTAAATGGCTGCTGTTTATGCAGGGTTATAATCGTAAACTAGAAATAAAACTAAAAAATAAAACAATTAAAAAATGAAATAAACATTAGCTTAATTAAAATATATAACAATAAAAGTAAATATTAATAATTATTTGTATAGTTAAAAGAAGTAAAAAAATAAATAAAACCTATACAGACATAAAGCTACTAAAATGACGAGCAAACTCAGAAGTAGTAAAATGTTAACACAAATTAAAATGAAAATGGCAAAATATACAAATAAAAACTAAAATCTTACAGTTTAATAGTTAAATATAATAGCTCATTAATGATACTTAAATAACACACACCAATCATTGCAATCTATGGTTATCGTTTTTCCTGGTTCTTTCAACTCTCCATTGTGTGTACACGGGCAGTTATCCGGTTTAACACAATTTCCTCTGCCATCATCCAATAGACCTGAAGGACACTGGCAGCCAGACTGACAGTCAAGTGAGAACTGGAAAGAAGGGGGGAAATCATTATGTGTATATATACAAACAAAACCTTGTCATGCATACAAGTAAGACCATATTCAAGCGATAGACTCTAGGAAAGAAAAGGATATTGGAAATACTAGACTCACACAGTCAACGTTCTGTTGCAAACAAGTCTTTGCACACTCCAATCCATGTTCATTTGGGCCTGCTGTACTGCAGTTGAAGAAAACCTTCGGAGAGGAGCATCCTGGAAAAGATATCGGACAAAGATGCTGTACTCTAAATATAGTTTCTGATATAAAACGTACATATTATAAGACTTTTTACAACAGAGGTTGATTGTTGGTTAGCAAAACCTTGGTTAGCCAGCAAATTTCAGTATCAGTTTTGACAAGAATTTAATTTAATTGAATTTATTTCAATATCAATTTTCACAAGATAACTCTATAAGCAAACTTATTTAACCTACGCAGTATATGAAAGTACTTTTTCATACCATAAATTTGGGGTTTCAAGGAATAACATTGGAATTTTCCTTTCACGCAAACGCTAGACAGAGAAATAAGATCAAATTGTATATTCAGTTCATAGACTTTAAAATTCTTGTATCACTATTGGACTAATACTAGAATATTATCATTCACTTACCAATGTTCATCCCTAATGATGACAGACTTGCCGGGATAAATTTTCTGTTCGTTGTGGAAACATGGACATTTTTCTATAGGTACACACAGTCCATTCTCATCTTGGTAGAGTCCATCTGGACATGCACATCCATCAACAGGCAAAAAGTTAACACTGCAGCTTTGGCGCTGAGAGGCGAGAGACAGACAGGTACGCTGACAGCTCTGCAGCTGGTATGAGTAGTTCTGCGAGGCCGGGCAATTCTCTGTATACTTCTCTGCAGGGACCAGTTTGAAAGGAATGTGTTGTAAAAGTTTACATAGCAAAATTACAAAAGCATCCTTTTAATATTCTAGTTTAGATAAGGGATTTCCATGCTTTTTCTTGGCAAATACACCCAAATATGTCGATCCTACCCAAAATATAAAGGCTATATATTTTTTATATAGAGTGTGAACAATGACCAATGATCAACCGGACTTTACAAGACTATAATTATGAGCAAGACAACAGAGAGATAATTTAATTAAGCTGCTATTTCCAAAATGTATTCAAGGCTGTTTTATATAATTCATGTAAAGTCATGTCTCAACATGACTCAGTTAGTTTGTCTCTATTTCTACAAACCTGATTCCAAAAAAGTTGGGACACTGTACAAATTGTGAGTAAAAAAGGAATAGAATGATTTACAAATCTCATAAACATATTTTATTCACAATAAAATGTAGATAACATATCAAATATTGAAAGTGAGACATTTTGAAATGTCATGCCAAATATTGGCTCATTTTGGATTTCCTGAGAGCTACACATTCCAAAAAAGTTGGGACAGATAGCAATAAGAGGTCGGAAAAGTTAAATGTACATATAAGGAACAGCTGGAGGACCAATTCGCAACTTATTAGGTCAATTGGCAACATGATTGGGAATAAAAAGAGCCTCTCAGAGTGGCAGTGTCTCTCAGAAGTCAAGATGGGCAGAGGATCACCAATTCCCCCAATGCTATGGCGACAAAAAATGGTGGAGCAATATCAGAAAGGAGTTTCTCAGAGAAAAATTGCAAAGAGTTTGAAGTTATCATCATCTACAGTGCATAATATCATCAAAAGATTCAGAGAATCTGGAACAATCTCTGTGTGTAAGGGTCAAGGCCGGAAAACTACACTGGGTGCCCGTGATCTTCGGGCCCTTAGACAGCACTGCATCACATACAGGAATGCTACATTTCATTATCATCACAACATGGGCTCAGGAATACTTCCAAAAAACATTGTCGTGAACACAATCCACCGTGCCATTCGCCGTTGCAGGCTAAAACTCTATAGGTCAAAAAAGAAGCCATATCTAAACATGATCCAGAAGCGCAGGCATTTTCTCTGGGCCAAGGCTCATTTAAAATTGACTGAGGCAAAGTGGAAAACTGTTCTGTGGTCAGACAAATCAAAATTTGAAGTTCTTTTTGGAAAACTGGGACGCCATGTCATCCCAACTAAAGAGGACAAGGACAACCTGCATCTCTGATGGGATGGGGTTGCATGAGTGTGTGCGGCATGGGCAGCTTACACATCTGGAAAGGCACCATCAATGCTGAAAGGTATATCCAAGTTCTAGAACAACATATGCTCCCATCCAGACGCCGTCTCTTTCAGGGAAGACCTTGCATTTTCCAACATGACAATACCAGGCCACATACTGCATTGTATTACAATATCATGGCTGCGTAGAAGAAGGATCCGGGTACTGAAATGGCCAGCCTGCAGTCCAGATCTTTCACCCATAGAAAACATTTGGCGCATCATAAAGAGGAAGATGCAACAAAGAAGACCTAAGGAGTTGAGCAACTAAAAGCCTGTAGTAGACAAGAATGGGACAACATTCCTATTCCTAAACTTGAGCAACTTGTCTCTTCAGTCCCCAGATGTTTGCAGACTGTTATAAAAAGAAGAGGGGATGCCACACAGTGGTAAACATGGCATTGTCCCAACTTTTGAAATGTGTTGATGCCATGAAATGTAAAATCAACTTATTTTTCCCTTAAAATGATACATTTTCTCAGTTTAAACATTTGATGTCATCTATGTTATATTCTGAATAAAATATTGAAATTTGAAACTTCCACATCATTGCATTCTGTTTTTATTCACAATTTGTACAGTGTCCCAACTTTTTTGGAATCGGGTTTGTACACGCAACTATCAAGCGAATTATTGGTCTATCTCTACTTACTGCAAACAATTTCTCTCCAGCCTTGAAGGAATATTCCTTCAGCTGCACAGGCCCGGGCGTATGAGGAAAACACAGCACACAGACAGTCCTCAATCTTCTCACAGGTACAGCTGGAGTATCTGCATCTCTGAAAGCACATAAACATGTAGAGTCACTGCATGTTGTGGAAGCTGGGATAAAAATCATTACATTTGGGATATTTGATCTTAATTTGTTTCTTTTTATCATTATTCATTTTATTTATTTTTTATTAGAATGTAAGCAAACGTGAGTTTGAACACTTCTAAGCTCACTTAATTGTTATCATTTACTATAATTAAAACAATTATTTATTTATTTTCAGTTAATTGAAATAAAGCTGAAAAAAGTAAATGTATAAATGGTAGATATGCACAATAATTAGTAATTTTATGAAAATAAATAAATAAAGCTAAATAGAAGTATTTAATAAAAATTTAATAAAAATGACTAAAGCACACTACAAAATTACTAAATCTGGAAAATAAATCTGGAAATAAAAAATAAAAGCTAATTTAAAATTTTAATAAATACTATAATAGTATATACAGTACTTGTAAAATGTTTGGAAAACATAATTTTTAAATGTTTTTAATAAAGTCCCTTTTGTCACCACGGCTGTATTTATTTGATCAAAAATACAGTAAAGCAGTAATATTGTGAAATATTATTACAATTTGAAACAACTATTTTCTATTTAAATTTTAAAATGTAATTTATTCCTGTGATGCAAAGCTGAATTGTCAGCATCATTACTCCAGTGTTTAGTAATGGTACTTCGAAGGGCAGTCATGGCGTGACGGTTAGAAAGTTGGATTTGTAACCCGAAGGTTGCAGGTTTGAGTCTAAGATCTGGCAGGAATTGTTGGTGGGGGGAGTGAATAACCCTTGAGCAAGACACTGAACCCCCAACTGCTCCCCGCAGCAATGTGGCTGCCCACTGTTCTGTGTGTGTGTTCACTACTCTGTGTGTGCACTTGGATGGGTTAAATGCATTTTATATGGGTCACCATATTGGCCATATTTGTCATTTCACTCACATTAAAATTTATTATAACATGCTGATTCACGTCTTAATTATTATTTGTTATCAGTTATTAATAATGGTTCTTATTATTAAAAATGTTAAAACAGTTTTTGCTGCTCAATATATTTTGTGGAATTTTTTTTTCAGGATTCGTTAATGAATAGAAAGAGCAAAGGAACTTTAGCTTTGCATCACAGGAATAAGTTACATTGTAAAATATATTACAATAGAAAACAGTTATTTTAAATTGTAATACTATTTCACAATATTAGGGTTTTAACAATATTTTTGAGCACATAAATGCAGCTTTGGTGAGCATAAGAGACTTTGTAATGTTTCCAAACATTTGACAAGTACTGTAACTAATACTTAAATAAAACTGGGTTTCTTAATTGCAAAAGGTTAGGAAAATGCTACTTGTCTCTCTATAATCTGCTACTGTTTCAGATCATACTTTGTAGTAGCTGTCTGGATTGACAGTGGTGTGACATTTGGCAAAGGGGCTCTTCTCGTCCTTCATCTTGAAACACCAGTTCTCAATGAAGGGCACTAAAAGCATGATAAAACACAGAAAAAAGCTAAATTCAATGTAATAACAAAATGCATAAATCAATACATAGTGGAGTTCCTGATTGCTACCTGTTCGATTACTATCCCAAAATGAATTTGTGCACTTCTAAACCCTTCCGTAGATGTATAAAACAATACAAATACAAAATTGAAAACTGTCCACCATGACTTTGCCACACTGATTTTGGAAACAAACAGTCTCACCGCTGTCACTTCTGTAGGAACAGGGGTCGTCCATTCTCTCAGTACGGTCGGGGCAATTGGAGAGGGCCTTCCATGCGTTTGCGAAAGAAACTGCTGTACCCTCCACCACTCCCTGAGGGGTCTTCAGATCATCAAACAGCACTTTGTTAAAATTTCCACAGATACCTGCATAAACAAACAAATCACACATCAATGGCTATTTTGATAAATTCACTATATAATTCAGATGTTTTTTTATGGTTTTGAAGACAAAGGACTCACCACAAGTCTTGCCCTGGAAGCTTTGGTCCACAGTGATGTACACCTGCATAAGAGGCACCAGCTGAACCTGCACCTGGAGCCCAAAGGTGGTCTGAAGCATGATGTGAAACGATGACGGCTTGAACACCGTGAAGTCAGCTGAGAATAAAAGAGTCATATTCAACTTTAAGCTCTAAAACACAGAAAAGAAATAAAGAGTTTCTTCTCCCTCACCTGTCGTGTAAGGAAGTGAAACTTCTGCATTGTGTTGTACCGTCCTGTCAGCTTTAATAATCAGAGGCTGAAGAAGAATGCACACTGTATTAGTTTTATTTTGCACAAGCTACACTACTGTTCAAACATTTGGGGTCACTAGGATTTTTTTTTCTTTTTAAAAGAAATGATTATAATTATTAACCAAGGACACACTACATTGATTAAAAGTGACAGTAGAGTAATTTTTTATGTTTAAAAAGATTTCTATTTCAAATGAATGCTGTTTTTTTTCTTACTTTCAATTCATCAAAATTGCAGAAGACTTTTAAATAGCACAAGTTTTTTTTCAACATTTTAAGCAGCAAATCAGCATGTTAGAATGATTTAAATAAATTTTCTATATATTCAAATATATTAAAATAGAAAACAGACATTTTAAATTGTAACAATATTTCACAATATTATGGTTTTTACTCTCTCTCTCTCTCTCTCTCTCTCTCTCTCTCTCTCTCTCTATAGATATAGATATAGATATATATTACTGACCCCAAATGTCTGAATTGTAATGTAATATGTACATATCATTACTTTTTAATTTGTTTAAAATGATCTGTTTTCTATAAAAATCAAGTATACAAAATTTGTGTGTTGCTGTTGTGAAAGTAAAGAGGTGTACACACATTTTTCTTGTCGTTGTCAAACAATACCACAATAGATTGCAAACAGGTGTCAGTTTTTCCAGCGAAACAAGGAACAATATGACCAAATATGTTGAACTTGGACTTCTCACAGTCCTACAAAACACAAATGCATATTAAGAATTTCACATATTCCTAAGGCATGGATACCAACAAAATAAATCCCAACGTGTCTTAACAATTAAATTAGGTGTAGTTAGTAACTAAAACACTCTTACTTTAGAAAGCACATAGTTACAGTCTCCATGGAAAGTGAATTCTTTCCCATCAAAGGTGGTGAAGTGTGATCCTTCCTCTATAGCACACAGGCCAGGGCGGGGAACACTTATACAGATCCATTCTCCATTCTTACATACACTGAATTACACAAAACAATGACAAACAGACACTGTAAAAAAACAACTACAGGATACATTGTAGTAATATAATAGAGTGGTATACAGTGTGTTTTAGTTGAAGTGCTTTTTTCCAATTAAAGACATGAAAAGCTGAAAAGGAGAATAGAGTGAAATGTGTTTTATTACCATTCCTCGTTATGTTTGCGGAGAATCTGTCCTGGCATGTAGATGCCTTCATGCTTACACTGACACTCTTCCACCCGAATGCAGCCCTTGTTTGAGATTTCATCAAACACAGTTCCTATAACACATTTAACACATCTATAACCACATACACACACATCATGGTATGTTTATGCCTTCATGCTTACCATTCTTATTAGGAATAAACTGGGTCGTTTGTTTTGTAAGTTCGGCCTACTACAATTGTAAGTTGAGTAGTTAATGATGAACTAATCTTTTTCAAAATGTTCATAAGCAGTTAATAAGTGATATGCTAACAATTTGTGTATGTTTTGTTAACTGATTTACTGATGAACTAATCTTTTTCAAAATGTTCATAAGCAGTTAATAAGTGATATGCTAACAATTTGTATTTACAAAACATGACTATGCATTCATAGATGGCAACAGGAACAGATTACGCCATCATACAAATAATTAAAATAAGTGATATGTGGTGTTTGAATACATTTTTTATCTATGTTTTATAGATTAAGTTATAAATAATTTACAACTGATTAGATAATAGAAACTAATCTTTACGAGATGCAAAACATGACTATACATTCACAAAATTGTTTTGTTCTAGGATGCAGCTCAGATAAGTATATTAAGTAAATATGCTAACGATTTACAAATTCTCGCGCTAAGTTCGGATTTCTTAAAAAATAGCATGAAATCACAAATAATCGGAAACAAATGCCTTAGTAAAAGGTTATATACACTACAAGCACACACACACAACGCACCACCACACACACACACACACCCATCCACACCACCAAATAATCAAACAAATCCTTAGTAAAAGGTTAATACACTGAAAAAAGATACAAAATTGTTTTTAAGGAAAGTGGTTGTTGAAAGTTTGTTTTATATGTTTTTTTATTTAAATGTTGTTGAAATTTATTGATTTAAACCAAACTTATCTTAATTTTTTTCAGTAAATTCCAATGAATATGTTTTTTTCAGTATAGTTACTAGCTAAGTTACTTTTTCATAAATTATTAATAATTTATAAATCATAGAAATGTCAGCATTGAACTATTATCTCACAGCGTTAAAACAACTCCACGTGTTAGATGAGACATCTGTCTATACCCTCACCATTCAGCCCTTACATTGCAGTACACACTACAAAGTATTCAAAACCTGTTGTGTAAACGTATGAATAAATCATTTACAACACTTTCTGCATCCCTTAATCTAAAGTGTAATTATTTGTAAATGTTTTACAAACCTGCCGGTTACAGGTTGTGTGTGTGTACACACAAGATCTATGAATGATGAGCAAAACATACACAAGTGATGAGTAGTTTACACTTTAGATTAGGGGATGCAGTAAGTGTTGTAAATGATTTATTCATATGTTTACACAACAGTTTTTGAATACTTTGTAGTGTGTACTGCAATATAAGGGCTGACTGTCGAGGGTGTAGACAGATGTCTTCTCTGACACATGGAGTATTTTTAACGCTGTGAGATAATAGTACAATGTTGACATTTCAATGATTTATAAGTGATTCATAATATATTAACTAGTAACTTATTAACTATTTACTTAGGATAAGTTTGATTATTTCATGATATGCTATTTTTTAAGATAACTTAGGACAGATTTGTAAATCGTTAGCATATTAATTAATCATTTGTGAACGTATAGTCATGTTTTGTACATGTACAAAAATGTAATGTAAATGTAATTCTAATCACTTGTAAATTACTTATAACTCAATCTACAAAGCATTGATAAAAATATTAACATATCACTTATTAATCATTTATGAACAAATAGTTATGTTTTGTAAATGATTAGTTCATCCTTAACTAATCACTTGTAAATGCCTTACAACTGAATGTTGTTATAAAGTGTTACCCTGTATATGTATGCACATACACACACACAGTTGCAAGAAAAAGTATGACTTATTTAAAATTTTCTGGTTTTCTGCATAAATTCAAATTGATCATGAAATTTGCTTTGATTCTGGCTAAAGTCCGCTTGATCCTATTCCATTTCATCACCTTTTAAGCCATTTCTCCTGCAGTTGTCCCTGCACTCACTCACATCATTAACACAGCCCTTCACACTGGTGTTTTTCCCTCAGCATTTAGACAGGCTTGTATAAACCCACTACTTAAGAAACCCACCCTTAACCCATCTCTACAGACCAGTTTCCCTTCTTCCTTTCATTGCAAAAACACTTGAACGAGCTGTGTTCCACCAAGTCTCTGCCTTTCTCACACAGAACAACCTCCTCAACAGCAAACAATCTGGTTTCAGAAGTGGACATTCAAGCGAGACCTTGCTCTCAGTTGTTGAAGCCCTAAGACTGGCAAGAGCGGATTCCAAATCTTCAATACTTATATTGCTGGATCTGTCCACTGCTTTTGACACTGTTAACCACCAGATCCTCCTGTCAACCTTATTGGCAAAGGGCATCTCAGGAACCGCACTCCAGTGGTTTGAGTCTTATCTTTCAGATAGGTCCTTCAAGGTATCTTGGAGAAGTGAGGCGTCCAAATCACAACATCTAACTACTAGGGGTGCCTCAGGGCTCTGTTTTTAGACCACTTCTCTTCTCTGTCTACATGGCATCACTAGGTTCTGTCATTCAGAATGACTTTTCATATCACTGCTATGCTGATGACACTCAACTCTACCTGTAATTCCAACCTGATGATCCAACGATAGCTGCTCACATCTCAGCTTGTCTAACAGACATTTCTTGCTGAATGAAGGACCATCACCTTCAACTCAACCTTGCCAATACAGAACAGCTTGTGGTTCCATCAAACCCATCGTTTTATCACAATTTTACCATCCAGTTAGGCACATCAACCATAATTCCTTCAAAAACAGCCAGAAACCTTGGAGTTATGAGTAATGATCAGCTGACTTTCTTAAACCACATTGCTAAAACTGCCCGGTCCTGCAGATTTGCTTTATTCAACATCAAGAAGATCAGGCCCTTTCTTTCGGAACATGCTTTAAAACTTATTGTTCTGTCCAGGATGGACTATTGCTTTCTTGGCAGGTCTTCCAGTCAGTTCTATCAAACCTTTACAATTAATCCAGAACGCAGTAGCAAGATTAATGTTTATCAATTTGCACTGGCTACCAAGAGCTGCTCGCATTCAAGGCATTAATGTTTGCCTACAAAACCACCACTGGCTCTGCACCCCTTTACCTAAATGCATTACTTCAGACTTATGTGCCCTCTAGAAGCTTGCATTCTGCAAGGGAACGTCGCTTTATTGTGCCATCCCAAACAGGCACAAAATCACTTTCACAGACTTTTAAATTAAATGTTCCCTCCTTGGTGGAATGACCTGCCCAACTGTCCATCATCAAGAATCAGGTAAAAACACATCTCTTCCATCTATATTTTACCCTCTAACTCTACTCTCTCTATTCTTATTCTATTCTTAAAAAAACAAAAAATGCCCCTTTTAGACTTGCCATCTATTTATTTACTAACGCTTGTTTTCTTAAAAAAAACTCACTAGCTTCTCTAATCTTATTGTATTCTATCTATTTGTTTTCTTTTTTATTTATTATACAATTAACAAAAGCAAAAAAGACCTCTAACAATAGCTTGCTCTATTCTTTTCCTATTCTATCTTTTTATTTTATTATTATTATTTTTTCTTTTTCTTTTTATTTATTATATGATTTTAAAAACTTGCTATGTGTACTGCATTAAGCTAACTGAGACTTGCTATAGCAATTGCATATCATTGCTCTTTTGCTGATTTTGATTGCTTCCATTGTCCTCATTTTTAAGTCGCTTTGGATAAAAGCATCTGCTAAATGTCTAAATGTAAACGCAAATGTAAAAGTTATAAAACACAAACAATCATCATCTTTCATGTCTTTATTGAGCTCACTCAAAAAAGTAATTCTAAGTGATAGGCTTGGGTTGTGGTTTAATTAAATTGGAGTTGGGTTTTGGTGTTAGCAGAAGTGAAGTCAATTAAATTAAAGTGTGTGTTTTTGTTTTGGCTTATATAAACACCCAAACAGTGTCAGTGTGCTATTCACAATCAGCATTAGCTGATGTGAGCCATGCCTCGCAAAAAATAAATCTCAGAAGACCTATGATCAAGAGTTGCTGATATGCATGTAGCTGGAAAGAGTTACTCTGTAGAGTTACGCATACGTCATCTGCCATAACGGTGTTCTATTGTGACTGTGTGTAAGACAGTTAGTGGAAGTTGGATATTACTTTTTATAAAGTATCAAATATGGATATTTATCTTACAAAAACGCATTGATTCACTTCAGGAGGCCTTTATTCACCCCCCGGAGCTGTGTGGGACATGTTCTATGATGCATGGATGTGCTTTATTTGACTTCTTTTGGACTACTGAAAAATAACACCCATTCACTTCCATTAAAAAGCTTGGAAGAGCCAGGTCATTTTTTAATATAACTCCAAATGGATTCGTCTGAAAGAAAGGATACACCTAGGATGCCTTGAGGGTGAGCAAATCATGGGGTCATTTTCATTTTTTGGTGAACTATCCCTTTAATGTACTAATTTTGGCAGCACTAATATACAGTATATGGTGATTGTAATGTAAAATCAACGTTCTATATGCGTTTCTTAAGAATAAATTAAATTAATATGAATTGGGGACTGACCTTGTGGGCAGAAGCAGCCATCGATGTGGTGTTCCTCACACAGTGCGTTTGTATCTTTGTGCATACATGTGTCCATACAGGGAGAGCCGCTTTCAGAATGTACCATATTGTAGGGGCATGTCACAGCTGCAAGTGAATACAAGAAGTATAGAGTCTTTACATCTGCTGCTAATAATGAATAATTAAAAAGAACAAGGAAAAGTAAATGAAATGCTCAAGAGAGGAATCCTGTGACATCCACCAAAGCTCAGTGGTAGTTATTACCGCAGAAGTCAGCTCTTCTCCAGTTCGGCGGAGTTCCCCCAGCGTGCGAACACTGACGTGAATATTCAGACAAAGTCGCACAGAGCGTGAAGTTGACAGTGTCTTTAAGTTGATTCAAGCAAATATCATTCATACAGGCCTCGATATACGGCTCAGGGGGTAAAATCTTGATACAGGAGGACCAGTCTGTATTTTTCAAACGGTCTTCACAATCCGCCCGCTGTAGTGACACAGGTATTTTTGATTTTTAACCTTTACCATCAGAGGTCCACATTAAATATCAATATTGTAATTCTTTAAAGATGTTGTCTTAGATAGTGATTGCCAAATTGTTTGTTGAAGCTGATAGGGCATGCATTAGACAATTCCACCTAAATCTATCAAACCCATACAGATACCTATTGCAACTTACATAATTTTTACATTGGTCTACCCAATTTGTCTTATTTTCTACTTCAGAAGGATCATTGCAGAATTGGTTTAAGTTGGAAGATTTTTGCTTATTTCCAAACTCATTGTAGTTGAGCAGTTTATCTGTATTGAATAAGAAAAGACAATGATGAGCTCTATAATGAACACATGATCTTGAAGATATGAAAATTGCAATACATGTGGAAAAATGTAATTGAGAAATAATATGAAAAAAAAAAAGACACGTCAATTACAGCAACTCACCTGACGGAATTAACTTCTTATAGACCCCACTGAAATCGCCACACAATCCACAGGTTCTATTTGAATATTTGGAGTCCAACTCCACCTACAACAACACCACAGGGAAACCATTAACCAATAGTAAAATATGAATTATAGATATCAACAATAAATTTAGCATGCGTAACCCGCGGATCGACGTTGTTAATTGCTGTCAACACAGGCACTTTTTCAACAAATAATTGTTTTTTATAAAAATATAATATATATAGAGAAGATATTTTTTATAGTGTGTGTTATGAGCTGTTTTTGGTATAGGTGTGGGAAAGTGTTTTTTTTTTGAGTGTCAAGTGTGTGACAAGTCTTTGCATTCAAGTCCCAAGTCAAGTCCCCAGTCAAGACAGCTTAGAAACTGAAAAGTTCAAGCATATATTTCTTAATAACAAAATTTCACAGTGTTACTACTACTAGAGAGACGCTGCTATGTAGAATTAATTCACACATGCAATTGCTCTCACTAATGCATTCATATAAATGTAATCTTTACTGTGCAACTTTATCTATATCTGATTTAGAACAAGCAGAAATCTGTGCAAAATAAAACAACCGAAAGGCAAAAAAACTGATAAAAATGAGCTGTTATGGGGCAATAGCCATGTGGGCAGCACTGTGTCATATGCCATAGCTGTGCACATACTGCACAAGGTGTTTGTCACAGCTCCAGACTTATTTGTTCATAAATGACGTCATCAGCGACTAGTTGACTTCAACTAGACTTTCATCAAATAAAACTCGACTTTAAAAAATCAGAAGTCGTTAGAACTACTACTGCATACACGTATCCATTATGCAATACAATTTAAAAATATGCATTATATGCAATATGTATTAGGCCTATATGCAGCTGCCATAATACCGACCCATTTAGCCCATTAGCAAACTAAGCCAGTTGATTTGGTTAGTCACACTTTTAAATACATTTTAGCTTTTCTACAGTAAACTTACAAATTCTCACTCCGTGTTTTTACTATGATTACATAGAGCAGGGGTGCCCACACTTTTTTTGTGTGGGGATCTGCTTTTCAAATGAGAAACTCAACAAGATCTACCAACTGAAAAATAAATAAATAAATAAAATACATAAAAAATAAATAAAAAGCTTGTTGGGACCAGTGCATGTATCTTTATATTGCATTAATTTAATTATAAAAAAGTTCAATTTTAACATTACATTGAAAACAACCACAGAACAATCGATTAGGCTACAAAAGCCAGCGTGTTTACCTTATTCTGATGACTTGCACTAAATGGAATCGGACACTTTTGCATAATCTTGGCAGATTAAAAGTATAAACATCACTAATCTTCACAAACTTCACCAAAACACATGAGCATCCATTGTAAAACACTAGCTGTACATTAATTTGGACAAGTACGTCGGAATCATACAAAGACTTAATTACATCACATTGGAACCAGTCTTACTGAAATAGACGTTATACAGCAAAGTGATGATGTTACTGATCACTACCTTGCAAACCGCAAACTCATAGAAAATAACCAAAACAATCCAAGGTATTATTTAATACAGTCGCTAGACTAACACATAAACAGGCATCACCTAAACTGAATAGTCCATCACAGTTTAGAAATAATGACTTTCTTCACCAAGAAAATCAAAACTATTAGAAATACAATTATAAATGTACAACCTTTGACTGCGTTTTATGATCCATTATGATCTGGTACTGCTCCTAAAGAACAATTACAGTGCTATACAACTATAGGACAAGAAGAACTAAGTAAACTAATCATCACATCTAAACCAACAACATGTTTAGTAGAGCCCATTCCCACTAAATTATTGAAAGAGTAGTTACCTGTAGCAGAAGTGCTTATTCTCAATATGTTAAGTCATCTCTATCACTAGGTCATGTTCCAAAACCATTTAAGCTGGCTGTTATTAAGCCTCTCATTAAGAAACCGCAACTAGATCCAAATGAATTGGCAACTTACAAACCCATTTCAAATCTTCCGTTTATGTCTAAAATATTTTAAAATGTTGTGTCCACGCAACTGTACTGCTTCCTGCAAAAAAGACATCTATGAAAAATTTCAGTCAGGATTCAGGCCTCATCATAGCACAGAAACTGCACTCGAAAAAATTACAAAAATTACTTGCTTCCAGCTTCTGATCAAGGATGACTCAATACTGGGTTTACTTGATCTTAGTGCTGTGTTCAACACAGACCATGACATACTCTTAGGCTGACTACAAAATTACACTGGTATTCAGGGACAGGCATTATGGTGATTAAGATTGTATTTAGCAGACCGTTACCATTTTGTCTACTTAAATGGTGAAAAATCCAAGTTAACAAATTATGGGGTGAATTATGGGTTGATGTTAGGTTGAATTTTAGGTTGTTTCTGCACAGGATTTCTGGGAGACGTGTGTCGTGTTCTTTAACTTTCCACCTGGAAACAAAGATACTGTGGTGCCAAACCCCCTAATAAAAGAAGAAAGCTGTCATGTTTAAACAGACAGTTTTATTGTGGCAACATTTCCACGCCCGAAAAGTGACGCTGAAACGAAATGTTGATGATTGGCTGTTTGACATGTTGGTCAAATGGCCTCATGGGCTGGCCTTGGCCAATGAAAGCTTCCATGGATTCCAGACCTTCAGCAGTCAGTCTTTTTTAACTTGAATATTGAACATTTGAAATTTAACACAACTGAGTTTTATAGATGTAATTTCAAACAGCAAATTTTTAGTTCTGAATTCTTTGACTGCTGATATTATATTTTTTTTAATAATGCTTCTTGATTTTTTAGATGTGGAGGGGATTTGGGAACATCAAATTTTTTTTTTCCTGAAATTCAATATGCAGAAATTCAGATCGTACAGAAAGTAGATCAGAGGTAATCCACAAGGAAGAGCAAATGATCCCCGAAAAGTCAAAAGAAGCATTTTGGCCAATTAGTAGTTTTCTGGCATTCAGATTAAGTTGATCTACCTGATCATGAATCTCCCAGAGGTATCCTAAGTGATTCTTAAACATTTATGGTTTATATTTGGCCTATATGTTAGGTTAGCATTCTCAGCATGTGAAACATTTATTTAAGTGGTCTCTGGTGTTTGTTTTAAAGTATATTTGGTGTGAAAGTGATTAGCATGCCACCATGTCTACAAAAGAAGCGAGTGAAAGCAAAAACGACCGTAGAGCCGATTGATTATAATCAGTGATATTTCATACACTGGATGCGACACTAGATGAACACACAGAAGTATACAAAGGTGTATGTTTGTAGTGTAATTTACAACAGCTTCAAACACGGCTCAACCAATCAGAATCAAGAATTTAGAAGTGCTAACTTGCATTATAACCAGTGGCAACAGTGTAAAAGTAACCCGGAGTCAGACCCACCTCTCCTGCGTCGGTGTATGCACTTCACACGCGTATGCTCACGGGTGCGAATTAAAGGGGTCATATAATGCGATTTTTATTGTTCCTTTCTCTTAGGAGTGTTACAAGCTCTTGGTGCATAAAGAAGATCTTTAAAGTTGCAAAGACTAAAGTCTCAAATCCAAAGAGATATTCTTTATAAAAGTTAAGACTTGCCACGGACAGCCACAGCCATATCACCCTGCAGCCCAAGACTGGTTGCCCACTGAAGCTAAGCAGGGCTGAGCCTGGTCAGTACCTGGATGGGAAGACCTCCCGGTAAACTACGGTTGCTGTTGGAAGAGGGTGTTAGTGAGGCCAACAGGTGGTGGTGTCTCACCCTGTGGTCTTCTGTGGGTCCCTAAATGCCCCAGTGTCGTGACGGGGGACACTATACTGTCAACAAGCCCCGATTTGGTTTGCCTTCCACCCTGGTGAATCTGGGTTTTTGGAAAAGAATCCTTTTTTGGGAAACTTTTTTGCCTCAGGGGGTGTTTGGTGTTGTTTAAATGTGTGTTCCCAAATTTAAATTTTCAAAGGGAAATTTTTAGGAAGGGGGCAAGGAAAAACCCTTTTTAAAATTTTTTTTAAAATGTTGGGTTCCCCCTTTTCCAAACGCATTTTGGAAATTTAAGAAATTTTTTTTCTTTTGATTTAAAAAAGGGAAAGTTTTTTTGGTAAAACATTAAAACGAAAATGAAAAAACTTAAAATATAAATCTGTAAATTTTTAAAAAAGCCAAAAAAACCCTTTTTAATTTAAGGGGAAAATTTTTTTGCTTGGGGGGCCCCCCATTCACCAAATTAATAAATTTGGCCCTTTAAATTTTTTAGGTATTAAATAAACACCCCTAAAATAGGGGAAATCCTTTTAAATGGGGGAAAAAATTTCCCTTTGAAAACCCAAAAGGGGTTTTTTTTTTTTTTTTTTTTTTTTTTTTTTTTACCCAAAGATTACCAACCCCTTTATTAGTTTAATTTTTTGGGTAATAAAAAATTAATTTTTGAGTAAGGATTTAAAGTATTGTCCTGGAAAAACAAAAATCCCCCTTTTTTTTCTGCCTTTTTTTTTCTTAAGTTCCCCCTGGGGGCCCCAAACCCCGTTGGGGGCAGTAAACAAATTTTTATTAAATCCCAATTAGAAAAAAAATTGAAATTTGGGAAACTTTTTAACTTATTGGAAAAATTTTACGGGCCCTTTTTGTTTTTTGTGTTAAAAAATTTTAAGGGGAAAAATTTGCATTTGGGTTTTGGTTTGGGGTCCCTTTAACAAAAACCGTTCCCCCAAAAGGAGGCAAATTAAAATTTTTTTAAAAATAAAATTTTTAACCTAAAAATTAGGGAAATAAATTTTATTTTGTCCAAAAATCAAATTTGAAAATAAAACTTAAAATTTCCAAAATTTTTTACCAATTTAAAAAAACCCCGGGGGTTTATGCTTTTCAAAACTTTTAAAAGGGGGGGTTTCAAAATTTCAAAACCTTCAAAAAAAAAACCGATCAGGGGAAAAAATAAAAACCATTCCAAAATTTTTTGGGTTAAACCCCCTTTTGCTGCCAAAAAAAGCCCTTTAATTTGGGGTCTTTAATTCCCTTAAAAAAGGGGTCCCCGTGGGTTTTAAAAATGTTAATAATGTTTATCCTTTTAAATTTTGGGGGGGCTTTCCAAAATTGACTTGTTTGGGTTTAAAATCCCCACAATTTTCGATGGTTTGGAAAACTGGAATTTGGGCCCAAGGAACAGGGTTTAAACCTTGTTGTTTCCTTTTCAAAACAAATTCCCGGAAACATTTTAAAGGGTTTGGTGTGGAGGCAATTAGTCTTAAAGGGACAAACCCCCCAAACCTTTTTTCCCCGAAAGGGGGGTAATTGGTTTGCAAAATTATAAATGGTTAACTTAAAAAAAAACCCCTGGATTTTAAAAGCCTAAAATTTTTTCCCAACAGCTTTTAAAACCTCACACTGCCGTTTTTCCGTTTTTTGGTTTTTCCCTAAAAAGGGCCCAATTCCTTTTTCCCTGGGTGTTCCCCGTAAACCAAAGGACCGCCAAAAAAATCTTTTTGTTTTTGGGGGCCCCTTTTTTTAAGGTTAAAGGAAGCCGGCCCCCAAAAAATTTCCCTTTTTTTTTTCCGGGGTCAAAAACAAAATGTTCCTTCCTTTGGAAAAAATTTTAAATAAAAATTAAACTTTTTATTCACTTTCCCCTTTTTCAAGAAAAATTTTTGGGAACACCCAAAAGAGGGTTTTCAATTTTTTGGGCTGGTTTTTGGGGGCCGGTTGGGTTCAAAAAAAATTACCCCCTTTGGCCCTGGGTCAACTTGCCCAATCCTTATTGCCTTTTTCCCCCCCCATTTTTCCCCTGGCCCTTCTTTACAAAATTCAACTTAAGGGGGCAAAAATTTTCAACCCTTTGTCCTAATTTATCTTTCCCCACTAACAAAACCAGGTTTAAAAGGGGAAGGGGGGAATTTAAAACCAAAAGGGGGTTTTTAAAACTTTACTTCATTTACTTTTTACATATTTCTTAAGCCCCTGATTTCCGGGGGACATGGGGGCAAAAATTTTAATAATAAAAAAAAATTGGGGGGGGTTCCCCCCAAAAAACAAATTTTTTAGGTTTTTGTTTAAAAATTGAGGGCTTCAATAAAGGTTGGCCCTCCCGCTTCCCCCCCCACCCTTTTTTGTAAACAGGGGCCCCCCTGCAAATTTCCATTTTCTCCTTAAATTTAAACCCAAAAAGGTTCTTTTTTTTTTAAAAAAACTTTAAAAAAGTACCCCTTTTTCTCAACCGGGTAAAAGGGTCTTTTTCTTCCCCGCTAAACTGTTTGTAAGTTTTTTTTTCAAAATTTTAAGGGAAATGGGGGCCCTTTTTTTGGTTAATTTGGGAAGGGGCCGTTAGGCCATGGGGGCCCGGTTTAAAAAACCTTTTAAAATTCCAACCCCCAAGGGGAACAAAAACTTGCAAAAGGGGGCCAAAAAGTTTAAAGGGGGAGCGAAAACAAAAAAACTAGGTTTATGATGGGAATTTGAAGTCCAAAAAAGGATTTGGAAAAAAATACAGGCCCCCGCCATTGGCCCGGGTTTGGAAAAACATGCCGGAAAAACCCCCCATTTATTCCCAAATTGTTTATTTTAATTTCCCACACTTTACATTTTTTGGCCCCTGGGGGGATGTTTTAAAATTTTTTCCCTAGAAAAAACCCCCGGTTTTAAAAAAAAATGAGGGAATGTTGAAAAAATCTTAAATTTTGGCCCGAGATCTTTTATTTTCCCCCCCAAAGGGTTTTCCACCGAAAAATGCCCCAAAAACAGGGATTTAAAATGGGTGGGCAGGCAATAAACCAGCGAAAATAAGGTTTTGGGCGGGATGATTTTGGGAAAAAAAACAATAAATTTATTAAAAACCTGAAAATTTGGACCAAGGCAAAAAAGGGAAAACAAAGGCTTGAAAGGCCTGAATCCAAAAGGGCCAAATGTCCATGAAATTTTTGGGCCCCCTAACCAATTTTCTCTTATAAACAAAGCTTTTGGTTTCCCCCATTTTGGCAATTTTCAAGAACAAAAGGGTTTTTGTGGGCCCCAGTGGGTTTTTTCCGCACCCCTGCCCGGTGGGAAACGGGGTTTACGATTTTCCCGGGACCCCCCCCACACGCCCTTCGGGGGGGGATCCCTTTATTTATAAATTGGGAGCATTTTTTGGGCCAATGGTTAAGAGTCAGAATTTTAACCCCAAAAGGGGGGGTTTGGTCTTTTTCCCTTTTTTTAAATGCCGAAAAGTTTAATTGGGAAACATTGCGACCGTGTTTTTTAAAAACCAAAATCAAGCACCCTTAAAAAAATTTTAAAAAAGGGACATTTTGCAGTTCCGGCAGGATATGAAAAAATTGAAGGATTGGGGAATAAATTAAAACCCCTTCTGGGGTGTCCCTTTTATTTACCAAAAGATCATAATCCCATTATTACATTTTTCAGTCCCCCACTAATAGCCTTATTTAGGAAAAAAAACCCTTTATTCAGATAGGAAGCTTTTCCGTTTTGAGTGGCATTTGGGACATCCTTTTCCGCCCGGGACATGTGCCGCTCAAAGAGGAATTTTTAGTATTTAAAATTAATGATTTAAACGATTTAATTTATCTTTTATTTAAACAGCGATCAGGGTGGAAGGAAAAATTGTTTGGGGTTTTTTTTTGGTTTTTTTTTTGTTTTTTTTTTTTGGGGGGTTTTTTTCATTTATTTTGGAAATTTGGCCTTTCTTCCCGTCGAAAAACTGAAAAAAAAACTTCTTTTTGAAAAAAGGCACCAAGGGCCAAGGGCCCGCAATTAAATTTTTTTGTGTCGACATTCCCCCACAAAAGGAGGGGGTGGGTGAGCAGGTTGGTCCCTTTTCATTTTAAAAAAGTCAACCCAAAACAAGTCGCTGTGAAAAGGGGCTTTTTTTTTACAAGGTAAAAAAAGGGGTTTTTTTTTTACAAAAAACCGGGGAGGAAAATTTTTAAATAAAGTCTTTTAAGCATTTCATTGAAAAACCCCAAAGAATCTACCTACTTTGAAAAAAAAGGCACCCAAGTCCCCTTTTAAAAATTAGTTTGGGGAAATGAAAACCCCGAAAAACAAACTGAAGAAATGTATAAAGTGGGTCCTTTGAGTGGATAAAACACTCAACCGGGAACCGGGATTTCCCCTTTGGTTCCCAAAACAGTGATGCCCCTTTTGTAAAAGAGTGAAAGTTAAAATTTTGTTTTTTTTTCCCCAAGGGTCCCCGCCCCAGCAGGGGGGGAACGATTTTCTAAATAAAAGAAAAGATTCAAAATAAAGCAATTATTTTTTTTTTTGGGAGTGCAGGGGTTTCTCAAATGAAACGTGATATTTGAGTAATTATGTCGCGCAACATTGTGCATTGGTTGGACAGCCAAATGGCTGGGAATCGGTTGCATCATGTGTAGTTACATGGTGTAATGCCTTGTACAGTGTTCGCCAAACTAATTTTCAGAGAAAAATTTTTCAGGCAAGTTGCTAAAGGAAAGTCAATTTGGACAAGTGGGTACATGATGTTGTGAGGTCATTGGCAGCATGACGTCACTATGGAATCAATAAACGGCCACATTATGATTAGATATAGATTTGATATATGCTAAATTAAGATTTGTTCGTTAAAATAATATAATTGCATAATATAATATTAAAATATAAATAACTGTAGTTTTAAATAGCCTACAACATTTGAATTAACTGAACACTTTTTTTGCTAGTAAAACTACACATTTCTGAACAATTATAGTTTTGCAGTTATTTGTAGTTAGTAAAATATGTACACTCAAAATAGGGCACAATCTACTATGTTAACATGAAGGAATTTTCCGTAATTGATATTTCACAGTTTTTTTTTTTTTTTTTTTTTTTATTTTTTTTTTACCTGCATATTAAATAAACCATTAATTTTTAGTTTTCCGGGTAATAGGGTTACAAGAGATCATAATGGATAACGAGATAATGTCCTGGAAAATACTAGTACCTTTTCCATTTTTTCTAGATAATTTTTCATTACAGCTGTACCGAACTGATCAACAATCACAGGTACAAGCTACAAGTACTAACAAGGGTGTATTTATAAGGGAACAATTATTATTGAACAATTGCAAAATAGCAGCTAACTTAATTCACGGTGAGGTGTTTCCTGCTAGGCATCTTTGGTTGCCTCTTTTTGTTTATTTTGATGAAAATGTGTGCATTGTTTTTCGTATGCTGTCACTTTCAAAAGTTGCTAAAAGATGGCAATAAAATTTTAAAAATAGCTACCATTTGTTTACTAGGTGCTTTAGGAAGAAAATAGTTGCTAGGGTAGTCTGAAAAGTTGCTCCAAGTTTTAGCAACACAACTGCATGATGCTTTTTAACAAGTAATACAAGCAGTGATGCATGTGCAACTAAAGAATGTTCATAGTTCTAATCTGCTGTCTTAATATACACCGATCAGGCATACATTATAGCCACCTTTCCTAAGATTGTGTTGGACCCCCTTTTGCTGACACCAACAAACGCCTTGACCTGTTGAGGCATGGAACTTTTTACTAGACCCCTGAAGGTGTGCTGTGGTATCTGACACCAAGATGTTAGCATCAATACCTTTAAGTCCTGGTTGTGTGTGACGGTGGGGCTTCCATGAATCTGACTTTGTTTTTGTATCAGGTACATCCCACAGAAATGCTCGACTGGATTGGAGAATCTCGGGAATTTGGAGGCCAAGTCAACACCTCAAAGTCGTTGTTGTGCGGCCTCAAACTATTCCTGAAACTATTTTAAGCTTTGGTGGGCAGGCGACATTATCCTGCTGAAAGAGGCCACAGCCACCACGGAATACCGTTTCCATGAAAGGGTGTATCCATGCGTCTGCAACAAGTGCTCAGGTAGGTGGTACGTGTCAATAGTAACAACCACATGGATGAGCAGGACCTACGGTTTCCCAACAGAAACGATTGCACAAAGCATCACACTGCCTCTGCCGGGCTTGGCTTCTTCCCATAGTGCACCTGGTTGCCATGTGTTTCCCCAGGTAAGGCGATGACCAGGGCCATCATCCTTCTATTGTTCCAGTGGTCCGTTCTAACGCTCACGAGCCTCTGGCCACACCTGACCCTGTTGCTGGTTCACCATCCTGTTCCTTCCTTGGACACACTTTTTAATAGATACTGATCACTTGCAGACTGGGAACACCCCCCCACAAGATAGCTGCAGTTTTGGAGTATGCTTCCTGACCGAGTTGTCTAGCCATTACAATTTGACCCTGGTACAAACTTGCCCAAATCCTTATGCTTCCTCATGTTTTTCATTCGCTTCTAACACATCAACTTTAAGGACAAAATGTTCACCATGTGCTGCCTAATATATCTCACCCACTAACAGGTGCCATGTATGGAAGAGAGATTAACCATGTTATTTCACTTCACCTGTCAATGTTCATAATGTTTATGCCTGACTTCGGTGTACATGTAACATAAATAATTTATTCTTGATCATAAATACCTAGTTTCTGTTAATATTGAGGGCTTCATATGTTTGCTCTGGCTTCAACATTTTGTATCAGTGGGTCCCCTGCTTCATGTCCTCTTAACAGGTCTTTGCCTGAAACATATTAAAAAGACTCCCTGTTATAAACCGTAATCTCTAAGCTTCCGCTAACTGTTTAATGTGGTGTTCAGCAAGAAGAGTTTCATTTCTGAGTGGATGTAGCTGTAGGACGTATGGATGGCTTAAGCTCCAGTGAGAAGTAACAAATTGAAAAGCGGCAGAGTAGAGAGCAAAACAAAAACACTAGTCATGATGAATTAGAAGTAACCAAAATAAGTATTTGTGAAGAAAAAGCTCAGGCCACTGCACATTGACAGGGCTGTGGAATACACATTGCAGGACCATAACATAGATTCTCATTCCAACTTGTTTCATTCATTCCTACGACGTTCTACATTTTGTGGCCATGGTTTGATGTTTCATTTCATTGTGTCACCTAGATAACACAACGGTTTCAACTAAAATGGAGGGACGTCGGTAAGAACGAATTAGTCGTTCATGGCCATGAGATCTTTCATTTCCCACCCACATGTACCACAGTAAAGAGATGCAAAAACAGGGATGTCAAAGTGGAATGAACATGGAAATAAACCAGCGAAAAATAGATGGTGAGACCTGGGATGATTTGGTAAAAAGAAACCAATAAATATTTATTAAATTCATGAAAATTTGTGACCAACTGGCAAAACGTGAAAACACAGGCTTGAATGGGCAAAAAAAAATTGAAAGTCCCAAATGTCCAAATGTCACGATGAACATTTGCCTCCTAACCAATTATTTCTCCTTATAAACAACAGTTTGTACCTCACTGTGTCATTATACTCACAGAAACAATGTTTCATGGGTGAGCAACAGTTGTTTTTGGGCCACAGCACTGCCTGGTGGAAGCGTGGTTCACTGACTGCTCGGCACAGCCCCACACGCCCGTTTACGTTTGGTCATTTTATATTTATATCATAGCTCTGGCTAAGGACAGTGGGAGCAGTTGTGGCCTAATGGGTTAGAGAGTTCAGACTTGTAACCCAAAGGTCGTGGTTTTGAGTCTTTCCTTATGTTTAAATGCCATACAAGAGTCATTGCATACATTGCGACTGTGTTTTTAAAATACCAACATCAAATCACCATGAAAAACATTTAAAAAGGCACATCATCAGCAGTCTCCGTGACAGCGATAGGAAAACATTGGACAGGATATGAAAGTCCAAATTATCCCATCTACTGCGTGCTCCGCTTCCATTTTATCAACATGATCATAATCACATTTATTCATTTTACAGTCCTACATTAACTAGCCTTATTTAGACTAAAAACCCATTTTTATTCAGATGAGGAAGCTGTCCGTTCTTGAGTGGCCACTTCTGCACATCTTGTACGCCGGTGACCTATGTGCCGCTGCAATAGCGGAATTTTCAGTATTAAAGTTAACGATTAAGCGATTAATGGTCTTTCATTTAAACAGCGGATCGATGATGATAAAAAAACAAAAGAATGAAATATAGTGGGGTTTTTTTGTGTTGTTGTTTTTTATTGGGGAGTTTTTTGCATTTAGTTAGTCTTATGGCATGTCTTTCCAGCTCGGAAAAGATGAAAAAAACGCTGGCTTTTTGAAATAATTGGCCAACAAGTCCAAGGCAGCAATTCACATGTTTTGATCTCCGCAGTCCCCACAAAAGGCGAAGGGAATGGGGTGAGCAGTGGCTCATTATCATTTAAAGAGACGTGTGAGCAGTGGCAAGTCGCTGTGAACAGAGCTTTTTTTTGAAAAGGATAAAAAGGTTGATGTGTTTACACAACCCGTTTGAGGAATTTAAAGCTAAAAGTTATTTTTACAGACATTGCATTTAAAAACCCCTAAAGAACTCCATACCTAATTGGTGATAAAATAGGCCATACAATGTCACCCTTTCAAGCTAGAGTTTGGAAACTAGAAACCTGAACACAATCTGAAGTACTGTAGTAATGTGTTGGTCATTTGCATGTAGGCATAATCACTCACCGTGACGGCATCCGCTAGGCTTTGTTACATATGACAGTGATGCCCATGTTGTCTAAACAGAGCCTGATGTAAATTGTGGTTATCTTCCCACGGATCCCTGCCTCACCGCAGGGGAATCGATTTACGTAACTAAAAACGAAAACGATTCAAAGTAAGTCAAGAATTTTTTAAAAAAAAACTTTTTTGTGTAATCTCATATTGTTGCGTTTTGTGGTATGAGGATGTGAGCAGCACTTTAGTTTCCCCGAATCTTACTTTTCTCCTTGATCATGACCTGGCTCTGCGTCAAATTAAGATGTGATGCCATTAATGTAACCAAGACCTCTGCTGATCTTTGGGTGTTTTTGGTGTTGTCCTGTTCTGTTCACAGTAAAATTGAGAAAACAAAGAAATGGGGGTCTTTGCACGTCAGACCCCAGGTTATACTCGCATGTGCCTGGGAACTGATAAAAGTGCCCCATTGCAAATGTCTTGAAGTGGAAGTTTCCCCACATGCTGCAGATGTTGATATGACATGGTCACTGGCACGAACTGGGAACAAAATAAAAGAGGAATGCACACTTACATGTTCCCCTACAGTATGTTATTTATCAAGCATTGGTTTTGTGCTTAACACTGTAAGTAATAAATTTGAGTGTTTTTCGTTTATATGACATGTCACTCATTTAATTGCGATGCACTTTAGCAACAGTTCAGTTGTTTTTAAGTTTTTCTTTAGTTCGTTGTCTGCATTTTACGTTTTATTTAATTGAATGTCGGTGGCACACACTGGTTCCTTCGTGTCCACATTTAAAAACAAAATATTGGCCCTTGAGTTTAAAGTGTAGGTTCCATTACACATACTATAAGCAGCAGAACATCTGTGACTAATTTTCAACTTAGAGTTTCTTTGCAAATCTTTATAAAGTTACATCTCATAAAGTATAATAAACATAATAATAAGACATACATATACTTATCAGCATAGCTTTTTACTCGCCCGTCGTCTGTTGGCCACATCAGGTCCCGCTTGGAAATCCCATAAGTTTCATACTCGTATCATAAGTCTTTAAACATCGGGAAAGAACAAATAACAGTCAATTAGTGTAAGCTGATATTGTGAGTATTTCTTGCAGTAATTAATCCTGTTTGTTTTTTTGTTGTTTTTTTTTTCCTAACCTGACTGGTATCAAACTGACGCCCCGAATAAGGACGACCCAGCCAGCCCTCCACATCTGGCGACATCCTCACAGTCACCATAGCATGGCACACACCATCCTTCAAGGAGCTATTTGCAGCTATCTGCACTAAACTTTTACTGTTATTAGTGACTAACAGTTTTCATTTGGAATGTTAATCTATTATCAGAAGGAGGAGGTGCCTAGTATATACATAATACCACTCAAATGTCTAAATAAATGGTTAAAAGCACAAAGCTGTGTTTTGAGACATTGAAACCTTGGTCAATGAATTTGATCTAATCCTCAAATTAAACAAGGCTGTGAGTCTTGGCAGTTTGGGTGACACAGGAAAACCATTCAAATAAGTAAGCGATTTATCTAACCATTGCTGATTCTGGGTTAGCAGGAGAAGTCTATTTAGGCAGGGCCAGTTAGGCATTTGTAGTCCCTAGGCAAAATTCATGTTGCTTATTCTTCTGCACAATCTGACTTTGCTGCAGCCTGGAATTGAACTGCTGGTTTCGTCTGCTCAGAGGAGAACTGGCCCCCCGATTGAGCCTGGTATTCTCCAATGGTTTTTTCTCCATTCGTTCACCGATGGAGTTTTGGTTCCTTGACCGCTGTTCGCCTCGGCTTGCTTAGTGTGGGGGACCCTTCAGTCACAGTGATATCGTTGCCTTGGATTGCCAAATTATTGCACAGATACCATTTAAACTGAACTGCTCTTGAGCTGCAGTGCTAGACATCACTGAAATTCAATGATGAAACTGCCTTTAAACGTGTCATTTGTCATTATTGACCAACACTGTTTTCCTAATTAATGGTGTTCAGTTGCTTTGAACGCAATCTTTTTTGTTTGTAAGCGCTATATAAATAAAGGTGACTTGACTTGACTTGATACATATGAACCTATAGCCTATGTATTGTTTTATGTCAAATAATACCCAGGCCTGGGTGCCCCCCACCCCGCTTCCATGACCAGAGGTGGACAAAGTACACAATTCACATTACTTGAGTGAAAGTACAGATACCCGCGGTCAAATATTACGCTATTACACCTGAAAGTTCTAAAGACAGATTTTTACTAAACCTTAAAGTACCCCGAGAATACTTGCTTTTAAAAGTACTTAAGTACCAATTGTAAATGTCATCACAACACACTCGGCCAGCTAACCAATCTGATCATGTGTATTCTGAGTGGGGGCTTTCACAGAACCAGACTCAAACAGACCGTTTCAGGGAATGAAAAAGCGTGTAAATAAAGGTAAAATATGTGAAATATATGTGAACCAAAGCATGACACATCCCAGTGATCCCCACAAAACAACAATCAAGCCTTTGAAAATGGCCGGCAGACCAACCTTTTAAAGCTCCGGCCCTAGGGCTAGGTGCCCTGCTCTGGCGCTGGTCCTGTATTTAGGCCATTATTTATTATTAAAGCATTTTTATTTAAGGTGTTATTTTGTCTATTTTTGCTCAACCAATGAACAAAGTCAGCAACAGAGTTAAAGCGGGACCAACCATTGTACGTCTCAGAACAAAACACAGGCCGACAGCATGTTTAAACACTGAAAAGTCCCCATTTTGCTGTGTTGTCAAACTGATGAAGATGTTTTCTTGATTTGCTGGTGTGTTTTTTTTTCAATTTGCAAGTGTTTTCTTAAGTTACAGTGCATTGAGCTCTCTCGTTCCCCCATTAGGAATCAGTTATATCCAATATCTGCACTCTTGGAACCTGCAAATCCGATTTGAAGACCAAAACATAAAAATGTTTAACTTACAAAAAGTTCTTCTAACTATGTTTTTAAAAGTAGCAATGTTTTTAGGAGTTTATTATTTTGTGTGAACTCAGCAACAGTTGCCTACTCTAAAATAGTTGGCAAAAATTTACTCAAGTATTTGTTCAAACTTGTTCAAATGTTGTCCCATTTTTTTCCAAATAGAGTCATCTGAACAATTTTATGTTGCACAATGTTTGTGCAAGTTGCCAGCATGCATAGCAACGAAAATCTTATTAAAAATGATTATTGCTTTACATGTACTGTAGCTCCCAGTAGCTCCTTGCATTGCTAAATGCTAACAATCTTTAGTTGTCTTAGCCAGAATTATTTTGATTAATGGGCTGCCTGTTACTCATTAGAGGAATAAGAATATTGAAGTTATCAGTCGTTAACTGAGTTAACTTAAACTGATTGTTTAGGTTGCCTCTTTTTTTCTTTTTCGAGTAACCTTCTTTTTTTCTAACGTGCACAACAAACTTTGCATGACTCACTCAGTTTGTACACATTTTTTCTCTCTCGACTGGGGCATATACAAATTAACAATATCTTTTCTGCCTTTGGAATCCTGTTTGGTGTTCATTGTAATACATGATCAAATCCAATAGTTAGGCTTCCCACAGAAATCCACAGAGAATATTCAAATATAACCCATAGAAACAATGTAGATGATGGGAACAACAGCTGATCCAGATCCTGTTTGATGACTAAGAGTAATTAGTTACATGTAAATAAAGAGTAATTATGTTTGTTTGTAACCTATCACTATCTTTGATACAATCACCTAGCCATTATAAGTATTTACGTTAAATGTAATTTTATATTAAATCAAAATCAATACAGTGATCTACTTTTCCCCAAAGACATCCTATTAATGTTTGTTTACTAAGTACATTGTCCTTTTTTCTTGATTGTAAATACTTGTCTTGTAGGCTTAATTAGACCTTTTACATTACTAAATAAACACCGTTTTCATCTGATGTTTCCCATGTAAAGTAAAATATAGGAGTCTTTAACCAGTGCTAAAGATTGGGAGGAATACTTGGACATTTCTCACAGTGAAAGAACTGCCGTTACACTGACAAAAGTCAAGATGCTGAGAAAATATTATCAAAAATTTAATGTGCTGCGCATGCTTATAGCTGTCCCATGACTGTCCATAAACAAAACACTACTATAAAATAGAAAAATAGTGAGCAGTAAAATCACATTTCTGCAAGGTGATTCATGTGCTTTGGAGAAGTTAACAATTAAAAGCAACTTAGCTACATCATACAATTTTGGTGACAGAGTTTGGGCATTTTTAAAGCATTTCCCTAACCCAAACAGTAGATCATGGCACTAGGAACACCAAAGTCAGGACCAGATGCTAGATATGTGTAAATAAAACACAAACCCCATACAAAAACATACAAAACACAAAGATATTCTCTACTAATCCACTAAATAAACATGCATTTAGTTTTTAAAATGCCTTTTTTAATTGCTTTTTAATTGCTCATTTTAAGCAAGCAAAAAGAGTACATATTTATCAAAACAAAGAAAAAAAGAAAAGCTCTATAGAATGCTTTCTAAGAAATGTTAAACAAAGCATGCGCAATTAAAGTTATGATTTTGATTATGATATGGATGATTCTGGCTAAGCTGCTCATGGAAGTCCTTTGGGTTTTCTTTTGGTTGTCTTAAGTGAGTAAGCGGCCCATCGCCCTTCTATGGCAGTTAGCTCTGCTGCAGGCACACTTCTCAACACATGGATGTATGTATGGGTCACTATATTTCCACTTACTAAACCAAGATTCACTTAAAGGATTATTTGCTTGAGTGGCCCAGCAACAGGTACAAGAGGACATTCCAGCTTGAATGTACCCACGTAATGACAGAAAAACACATGTAAAGCATTTCAAACCAGTCACTTATGAGTGTCTGCTCTTCCTGTGCTAGGGATGCCAACTATGTCTGTGGTAAAGCCAGCAAGCAAACTTTTTCGCATGACCAATCCGACATCGCATTAATCGATAAAAAAGGACGCTGACTACAGAAAGTGTATCGCCAGATGGTCCACTCCTCGAACATATGTGTGAACAAACAATCGGCCCAGAATTACGCACATCTGGCTGTCTGTATATTGTTTTATCGACAGATTGTACAGGTTCGAAAGTAGTACTGGGCTTCTTCACACAGGCTGCGATGTGCAATTGGTGCTTTGAAGCCGCTACACACAAAAAATGGGAGGCATGCGGATGTCCACTCAGAGCCTCCGCCAAGACACTCTCTGATGACGAATTTTACATCACACATACCATAGCGGACACTAGTGGACACAGAAGGTATAACACAGGTTAAGTCTGTGTCTGCTCACCTGCTAGAACTGGTACAGTCTCCACTACAAAATGTCAGGTCCATTTTCTTTCTCTGACTGACAGTCTCTGTGTTTTATGTAACTGCGAATGGTCTGTAGTTGACATCCCTTAATTTGGTCAACACCTACAAACACGGGCAATAGAATGCACATAGACATATTAATAATTGAATCAACCGAAATTCACATAGTTTTCTTTAAAAAAATACTCACAAACAGGACAGCAGTCATCGGGTGACCGCTGAACAGTGCCCTGTAGAGCGAATCACAAAGGCAGAATGTTATCAATGTAACTTAATCACCATGATCAGTCAGTATAATATGTAAATAAATATGTGTTTGTGGGATATATGAAGTACTTTCGACAGGTTTGCAGTTGGAAAATGTCGTTGAAAGGAGTAAGCACTGGACTGTGTATTTGTTGATGATGAACTGTCCATTAACTTTAGTACATGTGATTCTATCACAGCTCTGATTTGTAGAGGGCAGTAAAAGTCTTTCCTTCCTATGGAACCAAAAAGAGAACAGCAGTCAAATTCATTGCAAAAAAAATTTGCAATGATTATTTGAATGATTATTATTTTCCTAGGTTTGTTAGGAAGAATGAGATTTTCAAGAACTAATGGCTTATGGGTCTGGTCCTCACACTAAATCCAAAAAACTTTACTGCAGTACTAATACTGAATAAGTTTTTTTGTTTTTTTTTTGTTTTTTTTTTGTCCCCTATTTGACAATCCACTTATGTTTTTGTGAGGAGAAAAAAGCAACATGAACTGTTTCATTTTGTGTTCAAAAAAGAACAGTATTCATTTACCATATGAGAGTATGTGGTGGAGTAAGACATTTTTCTTTTGACATTTATAATTAATGTAACTTTTAACAATCTATTCCTTTAAGGTCTTTAACTGAATATTCCACACCTCAAGGTGATGAACTCGACATTTTGACCTTACTTTAATGTATGATTGACACCATTGATATTGACCAGGGCAGTGGAGTTTGCACACACTTTCCACAGAGTAGTCATTAAGGTTATTTTTAAGTATCATAACCTTGTTGAAAATAAAAATTTATCACCCACCCCTCTCCCCCCCCCCGAAAGTCAGAGCGAAAAATTTAACGTTTGGGTTCTCTTGAAGACAAGGACGATTCAAAATCCTCCATCAACACCAACCTTAACAAAATCAACAAAGAAATTTGTTCCTCCATTTTGCACGGCCACACGAAAGGCCCCCCACACTTTGCACCTTGGAAAAACAAACTGGGTGTGTTTTCAAGGAAGTTCCAACCGTCCCTTCCGGTACCAGCTTGGGGCCAGTTTTCCCCTGGAACCCAGTCGGACGGGACGGGAAAGGTTTGTTACCAGGCTTTGGGGGAAAGTTGAAAAAAAAAATGGGGGAAAATGAAACATGAGAAGGGGTACAATACCCCATTTTAGTAACATACTTAAAAAAATACAAAACTCCAAAAATGTGTTTTTTATTTTGAATTTTTTTTTTTCTTTAAAAAAAAAAATAGTAATATCCACAGTCATTACCCTAGTTGTGTATACCATATATTCCCCCCCATAATTGTTAAGAGTGGACGCACACCACTTTTTCCGTTTTCTTTGGCCTCAGAGGAAAAGCAACAACAAAAGTGCACACAAAAACTTATACAGACCCTTGATTATTAAAAGGGGAATACCGGGGGGACACCCATCTGAAGATTAAAAAAAAAAAAAAAAACACTAAAAAAAACAAAAATTAAGCATATACAAACCTTTCCCCCACAAAAAATGAAACTGGAAATGTGTGTGGAACTTACTAGCAAATACCGCATTTTTTGAGGATCTGCGAAACAGCATTTTTTCCATAAAAGGCACTGTTTTCGGGAAACGTGGGTTCACCGTCCACTGACTGGAAAAACCCACTTTTTTTATTCCATATGGGGTGGGGGGCCCCCAACATGCCTGAACCCCATCCCCCCAAACAGTCCCCCCCCTCACATCACAACCCAAGGAAGTACCCTTAATTAAAGGGAAGATGGCGAACAAAGAAAACATCCCTTGGGCCAAAAAACCCCTTGTACATACACATACTGCCCCCTTTAAACTGCAAAACTGTGTTTTTTTTGTGGTGAACATGCAGCATGGGTTTCTCCCCTGGAGTGAAAGGATCTCAGGGTAGACACCATTACCCCACGCAAGCGAACAAAGGTCACGGCCCCGTTTTCAGTTTTTTGCAGATAGTTTCCCCATCGGGTGGGTGTTTATGACCATCCTTGAACAGCCGCAAAACACTTTTTTTTATTTTGCGGGCCTTTACAAGGTCCCAACTGATTTTTGTCTAGCGTGTCCCAATTATTTACCAGGATACACCTCCTCAAACCAATGTTATTGTCCTCGAAAACCCTCCCCAAATGACTCTACTGCCCCCGCAAAATTCATATCTAGAGTAATTTCGTGTTTAAGAAGTCAATTAATCCATATTTGCCCGGATCTAGTTTTCGTTTTCTTTAGTTTTGTTTTTGGCCCATTAATTTAGCAAATATAAACAACTAGCACATTCTACTCATCCTATCTCATTTTTTTTAAAATGAGCTTTCGTTGTGGCCTTACACGTATGATTTGTTGGAACACAATTTCCAAACTCCTATTTGATTTTTGTAATCCATAGCTATTAAAAAGCATTGTTCGCATAGGTGGTTAGTTAGAATTTTCACTTTTCAAAATCACCTATGCAGTTCCCCTCGCGATTCTGTCGTGCTATCTTTTCGTATTGCTAACATTTGGTACCCCTGACCATATGCATATTCTATTCATATTTTCTCACTGTCACCCCTGCCATTATAAAATTTTATAAGTGCCACCGTGCGCTTTTTTGCCCCGTCCTTTGCCGCAGGGTGTTCTTGCTAAGGCTGTGTTAGTTTAGTGTTTTTTTTTGCGGAAAGGCCTATATACAATGCGACACCACCCTACACTTGGAACCCAAAACTAAAATACAATCAAGGATTACGATACACTACTATGAACTATTTTGCATTGATAC
The DNA here is from genome assembly GCF_018340385.1 of Cyprinus carpio. NCBI lineage: Eukaryota > Metazoa > Chordata > Actinopteri > Cypriniformes > Cyprinidae > Cyprinus > Cyprinus carpio. Next base: position 5,101,494 of record NC_056596.1, on the reverse strand, counting down.
AAAACATCAATGGTAATTGGGACATAATATGGCTAAGAAATGTTTAATAATATAATCATAATTGATCTAAAATAAAAATGACGTCCATGTTTCATTATATAATGGAAGAAAATGAGACCTGAAACGGGATGACCTTTGAAAGTTAATGTGAAAGGTTTAAGGAAGCTATGAAATGAAATTCCAGTGTTTGTGTCCCTCCTCCTTCCTCAGGAATGACCCCTTTGGAGTTACAAAACTGGTTTAAGAAAAATCTTTTGAAAAAATCGAATTCCTAGTTTTTGGCCTAAAACATCACCGTAAACCTAAAACGTGGTGTTCGCGAGACGTTCGAAGAAGAGCGGCAAGACGGCATCCAGGAGAGGCAGAAGGGGGGTGAGGAGGCCATAGAAGAGGAGAGCACAGAGAGAGGGCATCCAGGCATTAAAAAACAAAAAAAAAAAAAAAACAAAAGGAAGAACGAGAGAGAAGAACAGAAGAAAAGAATAGAAAAGGAAATTGTGACAAAACTAAGTTTTTGGGTAGTTCATTGAAAAAAGAAAAAGCAGCTAAGGTAAAATCAGGAAATGACATGCCAGAAAAGACTTTGTGTGATGATGCAGAAAGGCACCCTTTTTTGTTTTTTTTTACTTCTCACTTTGACATATGCATTCCTCTCGTATGCAAATCATTAGATTGCCATGGCACATACACATCTTTGAGTTTCAACCAATTATACTCTCCTGAGTGACCAGGTTCACCGTTCATGTTTTTTTTTTTCAACACGCAAAATGTTTCACACCCCCCCGTTGGTTGGTTTTTTCCCCATTGTTTTGCACAGAGTAATAGTGCCCCCTTCTTTAGGAACAAAAATAAGCAAAGCCCTCTCCTGTGGGGGACCATGGGTTAATGGTTTGTTTGGTTTTTATCCCCCTGTTTTCAGTGACCCTGCATATTTAGAAAAAAAAAAGTTAATGTTAACCTTTTTTTTTGTTTTTTTTTTTTTTACACACATATCATCAAGCTAAGATTTCCATTTCCCAAATAAACCATCTGCACATAATAACACCAAATTTGTTATTTTAAACTTCCTTTTAAACTTACTATTTTAATCAGTTTTTTTTTTTTGTGGGGTTTTTTCCAAGTTAAACAGTGTTTCCCCCCCTTGGGTCCCACAGTCTTCCCCCATTCCTCATTTTTGCACAAGTACTACACAGCCAGTTTTTAAGTAAACCTTCCCATATCCACTAAAATGCCCCCTTTAAAACCCTATGTAAAAAATAATCGGATGTAACCATTGAAAATTAAATGGGCCAGCACATACCAATTATCAGCCACAGGGGTTGGGGTGGGCCTCAGCCCCAGCCCCTGGGAGAAACCCACAATGAAGTTGGGGGGAAGGACTTTATGTCCCTGCCTGGACATTGTCAATTTCCGGGGGAGAAGAAGGAAGCACTAAGATAAAACACTTAACTAACACGACTACGCATAAAAAAAATAACATCAGGTGTCGTCGATGAAACAACCACAGCATCTACGACCTCCAGACCGCGTCGCTACAAGTGTCCCGTTTGTGCGTGCGTGAGATCAAGCGACCCACCCCTTAACGTGAAGATCAATTAGCGTCGTGTGAAGAAGCCTCTCCTGTGTATAGGAACAAGAAGAATTTTACTGTTTCCGTAACTAACGCCCACAAACCGAACACAACCAACAAAATAGTCGCTTAGAAAATACACGAACCCAGAAAAGTTAAAGACACAATTCACAGTTAAAACCCTACAAAAAAAAAAAATTTAAATACAAAATGCAAACCGTAAACTGGCAACAAGGTTAAGTGGGTTAGTTCCCCCTCCCCGTGGGTCTGCAGATATGCCTAATTGAAGGAGCAAGCCCTCCCGCGATAAATCCCCTGCCGGCCAAACGTGGGTAAAACACAACCAAGGGCCCAGGGGTTTTCCTTCATATGATTGCCACTGGTCCCCCATAGTTAGAACATGCCCTAAAAAAAGAAAAATTTTTGGGGGGTTCCAAAAATAATGGGAAAAATTGTCACACGCTTCAATACAACCTGAGAAAAGGCCCCCAGCAAAAAAAAGTAAAAGTATCACATTTTTTGTTGGAAAGCCACTTCCCCCCCTTGTAAATAATTTTAAATTTTTAATAATAGGACAAAACACCCCAACACAAGAATCCACCCCTTAACTCGCTTTTTTTGAGAGGTTTTGCAGTGGTCCCCTGAAAATTGAATAGCCCCTGGCAAAATGGGCTTCAGAATGTTAGAATTTTTCCCCCTAATACATAACAGCAGGACATAGTTAAGTGCCCCAGTTTTTTGGTGGAACGGTTTGGGGGGCACATTTCCAACTATTCCCCAACACCAACCTTGGCTGCCCCAAGTAAATCTTGCACATCCACGGCAACAGGTTGTTTTTGTTTTTTTTTTTCCACTACAAGAAATTCCCTCCCATGGACTCATGCCAGTCCCCCCAACAGCCTTGTTCGTGTTTTGCATGGTTGTTCCTTAGTGAGAATTATTTTTTGGAAAAATAATTTTTTTAGATGGAAACAATTGGTGCATAAAAAAAACATTCCCCTCGTAATACCACAATCTCCACAATTGGTTTCCCCCCCTCCATCTATACAAAACAATTTTGGAGGTGTTGCAGGCCCTTTTTAACACATACTTGGTGGGAACCCTTTTGTCAGTGTTGTTTTTTTTCCCCACAAATTGCCCGGCTCTTGACAATGGCAAAGTTGGATGGCCAAAGCCCCAGTAGCTTTTTCCCCAACAATGTTGATATCTTACCACCCGCAGCCTTTGTTTTGAATACAAAGCATCAAGTCCCCTAGGCCCCCTTTTGAAAGCTTTAATTACAAACTCCCTTCCACACCCTTACGAAAAATTATGGCCGCCCGTAAACAAACTTTTACAATTGTTTCACAAAAGCCCTGCGTTTTATAAAAAGGAGACCAAAGACAACTGAAACAAAATTTTTCGGATACTTAAGTAAAAAAACAAGCCCCGACAAAAACATTGTTATTTCCGTTGTTTCCCCAAATCTAATCAAAAATTCCTCTACCGTCTAAGGTTTTTCCGTTGCCACCACCCCTAAATAGATTTGGTGGGAATTTTGTGTGAGTGTTTAATGACTAGTTTTTTTGTTTTTGGTAAGGACCACAAAGTTAATAGAAACATTCTGGGGACAAGTTAATACACGCCTCACAAGGGTTGTTCCCACAGTAGCACACTGTTCGATGTAAGAATCTTCAAATTGTTAAAAAATTGTGAGGGTCCCACTAAAATTCTTCTCCCATTTTAAAAAATTTAAGGTGCAGTTTTTCCTTTTTGATAACTGTTTATAGAGGTCCATCAAAAAAATGTGTTTTGTAAATGCCGGGTCACCCCCAGCCTTCCACAAAAACATTATGAAATTAGGATGAGGATGAAACAATTAAAGAAACAAACAACCCATTCCCAGGTTTTATTTTGGTTGGGAACTTGAAAAATCAAAACCCTACTTTGGAACTGGGTAAACCCCACTTAAAGAAGTACCAGAAATTTAAAACTAACAGTTTTTTTGGTTTCCCCCAGGTAAACCTCCCTTTCTTTGCAAGGTCCAAACTAACCTACTCTGCCCCCTTTTAACTATGGACAACCGCCAGGGTTTTTGAAAAAAATAAAGAGCATTTGAGAAAAAGGCGTTGGGGGAGGCACGCAAAATTTTTGTGGGCCCTTAATAGCTTTAAGGTAAATGGGTTGCATGTTGGCAAGGAGGTTTCCCGTTTTCCAGGGCCCCGAGGCCCCGCAAATTTAATGGTATAAGAAAGTTACCATTTGTACAAATGAAAATAATGGGCGTTGATATACTACCACTAAAACTATATGCCTGATATAATACTAATAAAGTGTTGTTTTGCCGGGTCCCCCCAAAATTCAACTGCATATTTTTGTTTCACCATTTAATTAAATGCCCAAAAAAGCATATGAATTATCCAATTTTTTTGACGCTGGAACCACAATGGGCTTTGGGATAGTTGGATAGTTGGCTGTAGGAAGAGCCACCACCAGAAAGCAGAAAGAGAAGCTTTATGGTTCGTGAAGTGAAAAATGTTTTTTTCTCAACTTGTGGGGTTTAATTTTTTATTTTTGGAATGAACAACCTATCCTGAATACACCACTGGGCAACTTTTGGCATGTCCCACTTCCCCTTGTCTGACAACACCCACATCCCTCAAGTTCTGGGTGAGTTTTGTTTCTTCCTACTATGAGGCCAAAGGTGAACCTGAAAGCCAGGTGTGGTTTTGGATTAAAGGAGACAAATGCAAAAAATGTGCAGTGTTAGGTGGTCTCCGCCAGGAATGTGGCTGAGCCCCCTAAACACCTAATCAATGATTGAGCTCGGATGAATGGGTGGTTTATTCATTTCAATCGACAACCCCCGAGAGTGCAGTAAACACTGAACCGCGATGAAAACCATAACAGAAAAGGAGCTGCGCAATGTGCAATGACACCAGAAATAGCATAGACGCAAGAACAGACCGAGTTGCCTTCTTCCGTTAAATAAAAGTGTTAGTATAAATGATGTGTTCCCATCATTATAAACTCTCATTTCACTCAGCGTCTGGTAAGTGGAGCCAGGACACGTCCCACCAGGCATGGTTTTGGAATCTCATAAACAGGACTGGTTTTGGCGCCAGGCAGACCCCCCCAAGAGGAGTGGGTCCCCTTTCAACAGAGGTGGAAATGTAGGAATTACATTTACTCACCATTACTGCTAATTTGAGTTGGCCTTTTGCTGTAAAGTTTACTTTTTACTTACTTAGATGTTTGTTTTTGCCAACGGATTGTACGTTCTTCTACCAGTTTAAAAAACATTAATTTACTGATTTTAACACAAAATAGCTTCCTGGAAATTTGTACATAATAATGGGCGGGGGACAACAACCACTGGTGGCTAATTTGTTAATTGAATTTGGAGGGAGACCACATTTAGAGCGGCGGGATTTAACAACTTCATAGTCATCATTGTTCTAACCCTGCTAGGATTTTTATTATTAAATACAAGAGGACTTTACTTATTAAGAACACTGGAAATTCCAGAGAAGGGATGGAAAATAAAAGAGAGAGTAGGAATACTTCAATAGGTAAGGAGCTTCAGGAAATAGGATTCTTCCTTTGCCTGTTGAATGATATTAAGGGTGCAACATAATTATTTGCCTTCCCCAGTACCTCCAATGGTTACTGCCAGTCTTCATAAAGTCTACCGTAGTAATGTTAGATGCTAATCAAGAAAGATGGAAGGTAAGCCTGTTTGTTATGGTTATAACTCATTTTAAAGAGAATCTGGTCAGATTATGTTCAGAATTTCCGGAGCCTGGTTCAAGGAATTTAAGCTGAGGGTGTAGAAACAGCAATAGGAATACATATTCCTCAGTTGAATTAATGAATGGGGAATGGAAAACGATTAGCAGATAATTATGTCAGTCATTACTGCAGAGCTGGGGCTATTTGATTGGGCCTTGGAGGGGGTGGAGAAAAATGGTACCGGGAAAACAGGAAAGGGAAAACAGTTGTGGGTGTCTCGTCGCAACTGCAGCTTTAATGGCAGTAAAGGGAATGAACGGTGAAAGCCAGGTCAGACTTAATAGGTTATAATGATTAGTAAGTACTTAATCAATGAAGTTATAAAAATGGGGAATATATTGGGATTCTCTTTAGGTGCCAGCTCACATAAGTTGTGCCGGGAAACATGAAGAGTCAGATGAAATGGCAATAAGACAAGCTGTAAATAGAAGTGAACTTAGCGGTTTGGAGGTTATGTATGGTAGTGGTGAGTGTAAAACGTGTTATCAAAGAGAATAACAATAAAATTATGGCAAAAAGAATGGAATGAAGGATATAAAGGCAAAGACTCATTACTATTCTGGTTCAGCCAATAGTTAGGCGGGCATTCTATGACTAGAAGGTAGGGAGAAAAGATAGTGTCCCCGTTTTAAACTAGACGACGGTTGGGGGGCCATTGTGCGTTGAACTTTGGGTTACCAAGGATTGGGAAACACATACAGAAGGCAGATGGTTAGATGTGGGACAAGAAGAAAGAACCTGTGAGCCATGTTACAATGGAGTGTTTCCCATTCATTCATGCAGCAAAGCCGTGGCATGTTTTTCAAAGTGATTTGAACATGGAGTAACAAATGTTTCGGTCAAAATCTATCCTTAGCACACGGATTTATGACGTCTAAGAAAATCTTTATATCCATTTTTCTTTGCACATGACTGTACTTTTAACGCAAGGAATTTTTTTTTTTACGGTTAAGCGGAGGGGTTATTTTTTTTTTGCTACGGATCCAGAGATGGACAGGGAGGAGCGGCCGTAATACACCGGTGATGCATCCTAGCCTGCCGCAAATTCTTTAAGACGAAGAAGATAGAAGAAGAAGAAGAAACTGATGCCCTAAACTCACATGAACACGATGTTAGACAGACAAGACAGGCGTTAGTGGTGGCCTAGACTCCAGCTGGACAACGCAACCCTGTCGATTCTGCTAAATGGTTGAAATCGAAGAAAAAATGGAAATGAAGTGAAGCCCCTGGCCATGATTAATGCTCTATTATGCAGTGTAAGCTTGGTTTGCCTAGGGCAGACCAAACTATCAGCTATAAAATCTCGACATCAACCCCTCTTCGCAAGCAAGTAGGCGAAGCTAAATACTTGCATCGTTGCATGGTGTTTTAAAATGAAGCTTGGACCAGTTTAGCAAAAAGGTTTTTTGCACAAATTAGCCAAAAAGACCAGTGTGGTGCAGGGTATGCGATATATATCGTTTTCGATAATATCGTAAATGTTGTTTTAAAGAATTTGCGATTTTTGACATTATCATTATTTTGGCCCAAACCAAACAAAGAAGCCACTTCTACAGATTGACCATGAAGTCTAGTAGATTAGACTAGTGCTCATCAGATTAAAATAGGCTCATTTGGATTCTGCCTAAGGCATTAAAATTATTTTACATCAAGACTGTAATTGTTTAGTACTGATAGAGCTGTGTGCCCACTCAAACATTAGATAGTTTGGACGACGACTCTTCCCCTGCGCTTACATGACTTTGCGCCGGCAATACTTCCGCCTTAAGCTAAGGGACGCTTGCAGTTTAGTGGTCAACTTAAAGACTGGATAAAAGAACTCCTACAGTAAACTAATTCCGCAGGCACAAGTTGCCAAACAAACTTACGCCTGTTTTCACCACATAGGCCTACTCCGTCTGTAGTGCGTATGACTTGCTTTTTTTTTTTTTACGCTTTCCCATGTTAAACGGATTCTGGACGCGAACACGAGATGAGGAAAGAGACGAGATACCGCGTTCACCGCGGATGTGGTCCGTCAGTCCGTTCCAGAGCAGCATGGACAGCGCATACTTCGCGGTTGAAAAATTAACATGGAATTGAAACGGGAAATGCAGTAATTTCACAAAAAAATGTAGACTAATTAAAGGCCTACTGTGTTAAACACGCCACAACAGGGTTTTGGCTAGGTTTAAAACAAGAAAAAGAGCACACCTTTAGATAAACGAGGGCCACATGAAAGGGCCGATGCACTTATGATGGAATCAGAAAAAACACAGTTCATTAAGAACCATAGCGATTGCTTGTAATAAAGATCTACATCCAAAAGGCAGAGAGAGTCGACTGCTTTTCTGTCAGCCGGTGCTTTAATTTTAAATATTCTACTATATTCCAACAAGACGCGTAAGCTATTTTTTTAGAATGTTGTGTTTAAATGTTGTGGCGCTTGCTTGAGACACAGCTTATTATACAAACCTAGAAGTAAAATGCATGAATAATATGTTTTTAATATTTATTAAATGTTAAACGAATGTCTATGATTATTAAAGACTTTTACTGGTCGGTGATAAGATTCAACGAGTGTGTGTTTTTTTTTAACATGGTTATGAAATGATAAGAATATGAAACAAAATGTGTGGTTTGTGGACTTTAAACTAGCTCCGGCGGGACCAGTAGCGGGACTGCAAACGCGTTCCTGGGGTGAAAGCACAATGGCGTCCGTGCTGCTTCTGCACCAACCACATGGACTGCATACGCACGCAGACAGAGTATGTGTGAAACACAAGCGTGAGTCTTGTCGAGTTTTTGTTTTTGGGGAAGCTTGTAATTTCCAGTAGGCATACACACAGGTTCGAAAGACTCGTTCTCTCCACCTACTGCATTTCGGCTAGGTACGCCGCGCAAAACTATCCCGGTGAAAGTCATCATAGTTTGCGTAGTATAGACCCAGCTCCCCAACCAACTTTGCGAATGATTACGGCGATAAAGGACCACTCAGATCATTTTATCGTCCGATAAGTCTCTCACGTTAAGCAGCACGTTAAGCTGAGTAACTGCCCACCACTAATATATATTATATATATATATATATATATATATATATATATCAGATTCAGTATATAGATATAGCATGTATACATATACAGATTATTTGTATGGGATTAATATATATATAATTAATATTAAAAAAATAAACACACCACACAAATTTTTGGGGGGGTGTCCTTTTTTTTAGGGGGCAAAAAGGGGCTCATCTAAAAACCCTTAAAAAAAGTTTTCACTCATCTTGTCTGGTGAGCTCATAAAGATACATTATTATCTTAAATTTTTTCACGCTGCCAAAGAAACTCTTATTTTCTTGCATCAACACTTTTGCTGAACTGATTCTAACTAAAGGGGTCCTATTATGCTCTTTTACAAAGTCTTGATTTTGCTTTGGGGGTGTACTAGAACAGGCACTAGGTTGTTCGAAAAACACATTATTTTTCACACATTTTACATATTACAACACCTCTCTCCCCAGTCTGGCATGATGGCTCAAATAGTTCCTGCATCAAATGAAGGCCCCCTTCTGAATAAAAAATGTGCTGTGATTGGTTAGCTGGGCCAGTGTTTGTTGTGATTGCCACCACTTGGTGCATGATTGGGAAATGTCATGCCCCTTACCATAGCCGCCTCCCCGCTTCAGTGTAAAGTAAGTAAAAATCAAATAAAAATTTCCGGATTTAAACCCTGAGATTGTAACCCCTCTAATTCGTCTGCCTTGGGAAAGCACCGTGTCTCGATATGTGTCCACTTCTCTAGTGCAGCTAAACCAGGTCTCGCCCCATTGTCCCATATCACAAACCCCAAAAAAATACTTTTGTACATTCTTTGAGTTTTGAAAAGTGATTTCTGTTAAAAAATATTCCTTTTTAAATGGACGTTGAGCTTTGTAACTTTAGCAGAATTTTTTTTATGTTCAAACAGCCACATTACAGACTAACTAAAGTTGAAAAAAGTGAAAAGATCATGGACGCCCTTTAAAACGCCTCTGATGTCAAGAATCAACAAAGATATGTCTGTGATTGGCTACATTGCGCAACGCTGCACAACAATGTTGAAACAAATCGTCTACCAAAGCTACAAAAATCCATAATGCCTGGTAGTTGGCCCTACTGCAATAAAATAAGCCATATAAACACATATTAACAAAAGAGTCGTGTGCTTTAACTGCTACCCCCCGTAGAACTGGGCCTGATTTAAAGATACGAAATGAGATTATATGACAAAAAAAAACACCATATTGCCTGTTGTTTGCTCTATTTCGACAACCAAAATAATTCCAAAAACACATGCCCACCATAGCACAGTTTTGTGTCTCTGACAAGGATGGTTTTTTAGTTCCAGAATGAATCAAACGTTTGTTTTGATTCATCGTTCATCGCAATGAACTTCACTTATTAACAGTGACTGGCTGACCACCTAATGGCGGTTTTAATTTCAACAATTTAAAGGAGCTTGTTGAAATTATTATTATTTGTGTTATAATTTTGAAATGAGTATTCCCCCCCAACCATTTTATGTTTGTATATATCAAAACTTATTTCATGCATTTGTAACTGCAGGTTTAAATGCATTCATGTCCTGCACTTAAAACAGTGGGGAATCTAAATGCCACTTCAGATGAAGACTTCTGTTGTTTCCCCTATGCAGTGCAAAAGATGAAGTTTGGTTGATACTGATTTAATTTGCCTGGTAACACAGGGTTCCGCGTTGTTTAAGAGCATTAAAAGTCATTAAATGGTTTCTTGTGAAAATTAAGGCCTTAAATAGCATAAAAGTCATTAAAGTTGATTTCTACATGCATTCAATTTTTTTAGATGATTTTGAATAAAAATATTACCAGTTTATTTTGAATATAGTACCTTCATAATTATTAACTTTTTAATTTGCTGTTGCAAAATATGTACATTGGTGTGATACACAAGCGGAACAGTTTGGTAATTGCCTCCGGTTGCTGTGAACCAACCGCAATGTGGATGTTTAGACAGCGGCGGACTGGAGTAAAACTAATGCTGCCTTGTGATCATATTTGTTTGTTTGTTTTGTTTGAGACACTAAGCTCATAACATTATTCGTGATGTTGTTGTTTTGTAATTGTTGATGTGTTATCATTTTTGTATGAAAGATAATGCAAACATTTTTATTAGATTAGGATTTTTTTTAAAACAAACAAAAAAAAAAAAACCAATTGCCCTTTCTTTAGTTAAAAAAAACACCTTGAAAATCAATTTAATATCACATTAATATTTCAGTAAGTAAGAACTGATATAGAAGTGATAGTTTTAATCATATAATATGTAGATTTCCTTACATATCCAAGATTATCGTCATTGCATTATTGTCAAATTGAATGGTTAATTTAAAAAATAGGCCGGTTACTGGTCACAGTTTGGGATCATTAGGATTTTTTTTTATGTTTTTGAAAGAAGTCTCTTATGCTTACTTAGGTTACATTTTATTTGATCAAAAATACAATAAAAACAGTAGTATTGTGAAATGATATATATGATCATATATGCTGATTTGCTGCTCAAGAAACATTTCTGATTATAAATATAGAAAGCATTTGTGCTTAATCTTTTTTCTTCTTCTTTTTTTTTTTGTGGAAACCATAATATATTATCATTCAAAAATAAAAATAAAAAACTAAAGTGTGTTTTTTTTATATAAAATATGAAAACAAGGACAAATTAAATTGATAAAAATTGACAGTTAATACATTTATAATGTTACAATAGATTTTATTTCAAATATTAAATAATATTTAATATAATATTATTTATGCTGAAATGTATGCTGAAAAGTAAAATATCATGATTTACACAAAAATATAAAGCAGAAAAAAATGTGTTCAATATTGATGATAATAATAACCATTATAAATGACTGAGCACCAACTTAGCACCAATAATCATAACAGAGCAGCAAATCAGCATATTAGAATGATTTACTTGTACTGAAGACTTGAGTAATGATGCTGAAAATTCAGCTTTGATCACAACACAATTCACATAATATTTCTCATTATTACTATTACTGCAGCCTTAGTGAGCAGAAGATACTTGTTTCAAAAACATGAAAAACATTTGACTGGTAGTGTGTGTAGTAATATATGTATGTATGTATGTATGTATGGGTCGTGTATGGCATTAAACATTTTTTAAAAAGGCATTAAAAAGCATTAAATTAGATTTGATGATACCTGCAGAAATGGTGTAACAGCCCAAATGTCTTATTATTCTAACCCTGCTCCGACACATACATACCATGTAGTTTTCAAATAAGCCTAAATGATTACATTAGCTGGATCAGATGTGTTTAATTAGGGTTATATCTAAACTGTGTAGGGCTGTGGCCCTCCAGGAACTGAGTTTGACACCCTTGGCCTATTCCATTTTTGCCTCCCTCCCACTGTTAAAATGTAACAGTAATTTTTACTCTGAGTAAATTTTAAACAAGCTACTTTTTACTTTTACTTGAGTAGATTTTTAGACTGGTACTTTTACTTGTACTTAAAGGGGTCCTCTTTTACAAGGTCTTGAATTTGTTTTGGGGGTGTACTAGAACAGCCTCTCATACTAGGTTATTCGAAAAACATATATTTTTCACATATTTTACATTATTACAACACCTCTCTCCCCAGTCTGGCATGAACAGCTGATATAGTTCCTGCATCAAATGAAGGCCTGCCTTCTGAAATACGAAATGCGCTGTGATTGGTTAGCTGGGCCAGTGTGTATTGTGATCGACAGCACTCGGCGCCTGGTCAGGAAATGTCATGCCCCATATCATAGCGGCCTGCTGTGAGCTTCAGTGTAAATATTGAATCAAAATCAAATCAATTTGGGCACGATTTAAACCCGAATGATTGTAACCACTCTAAGCTCATCTGCCTTGGGACAGCTAGCGTGTCTCCAACATAGTGATAACACTCGTTGCCTTCTCCAGTGCAGCTCAACTAGGTCTCGTCCCATTCGTCGAGCTTTGTGATATCATAAATCCCATAAAATATGCGTTGTAGTCCAAACGAGTCGTTCATTGTAGTTTTTGAAAAGTGATTTCTGTTAAATAAAATATCTCCTTTTGAATTGGACTTTGTAACTTTGCAGATCTTTTTTATGGTCAAACAGCAACATTACAGACTAACTAAAGTTGAAAAAGTGAAAAAGCATTATAGCACCCCTTTAAGTAAAATTTCATTAATGTAATGGTACTTTTACTTGAGTAGAATATTTTCGTACTCTTTCCACCTCTGCCTTTCGATACTTCACTGGTACTGTGTCTGCTAAGACGCTATGGGGAAAACTCCTTTTTCTCCGATGACTGAAGCTTTTTCAATAAGATTTCTTCTCCTTCAGCGAAGATGACGATCTTTGCTGAGACTACGGGACTTGAAGCTTCGCCATTGAAACACCTCGCAGTGGATCAAGACCTCTCTGCTCAGCCAGTCTCGCTGCTTCTCGCAGTCGCCTACAGCGCCGCAGCAACACTGGTCTTCCAAATCCCCTACCGCAATCCAATGATCTAAAAGAGCAAATTTTGTGGCGTTATTGCAATGCCACCCTGTTTCTGTCACTTGTGCAGGGCTCCCCTGCACGCCGCTGACGGTCACGGCGAGTGCATCTCATGCTTGGGGAGATCCCATACTGAAGATGTGCTAAAGGAGATGGAATGTCCTCATTGCGAGGATATGCGTCTTTTCTCTCTGCGCTTGCGGGCAGCTTTCTTTTTAGAAATGGAGCCCACCCCTCGCTCCCTCCCGTTTTCTTCCTCCCAGCAGGGCAAAGGACCTTGGCGCCCGGAGACAAGCGAGCTCACGTTGGCCCCGACCATGCGTGCCATGCTTTCTCCTCATAGAGAAACTGATTGGAGCTGGGATTGGAGTGGTCTCTACCAGAGGAGCCCACTCACAGCCACCTGGGACGAGTGTTTTTTTCTGGGGCGCCCTCAAGCCCCTCGACAATGAGCTTCACCATTCTTCACTCACACATCCAAGCTATGCAGGATGAAGTCAGCCCTCGTCGGATGGGCCTATGTGTCGGCTGGACAAGCAGCCTCGGCACTTTTCCATGGTTCCATTCCATGGTGGTCTTATGGATGAGTCTGGTCCGGACCTTGCAGCTTTTAAAGAGCTGCACAGTGTGAACGACTTGGCTTTATGCACCACCAAGAACAAGGCCCAGCCGATCAGTAGGTCGATGCCAGCTTAGTGGTGCTTGTGCGTCATTTATGGTTGACCTTAATGGACATTAAGGATCCAAACTAAGTCCCATTCCTGGACTCCCCGGTCTCCCCTTCTGGCCTCTTCAGACCTGCGGTTAAGGGATTTGCAGAGTGCTTCACTGCTGCACAGAAGTCATCCCAGGCCATGCAACAAGCTCCCCCTCTGCCAGACGCTACCCATTTCCAAAGTGTTAGGGACCCCGGCCCAAGTTAGTGCTGGACTCAGCGCCTCAGGTGTCTTCCTGATCTGCGGGAAAGCACCCCGTTCAGTTCAACTGCCTGGAAATGCTGGCAGTGTGTTTGGGCCTTTGCACCTTCTTGCCAGACCTAAGGGGACACCATGTCCTAGTCCTAACAGACAGCATGACGGTAGTGTCCTACATAAAACGCCAGGGAGGACTCTCCTCAAGGCACCTCTTTACTCTAGTAAAGTGCCTCCTAGAGTGGGCTCAGCTCAACTTGCGTTTGCTGAGGGCGACGCATATGCCAGGCAGGTTGAACCAAGGAGCAGACATGCTGTCTCAGAGCAATGTCCCCTCAGAAGAGTGAATGCTCCACCCCCAAGCGGTTCAGAAAATCTGGGAGATCTTTGGCAAGGCAGAGGTTGACTTATTTGCTTCAAGAGACAACCTCTCACTGCCCAACTTATTTCTCGAAGGACATGGACTTGTTGGCCCACAACTGGCTTAGCCTCCTCCTTTACGCATTTCCCCCGATCGCCCTGATCGCACAGGTAATCAGGCGAATCAGGGAACAAGGGCACACAGGGTTCTGTTGGTAGCCCTGCTCTGGAAGAACATCCCCTGATGCTGAAAACCGTTCTGCTACTGGCACTAGTATCGGTAAAGTGGATGGGAGATCTACAGGCACTCTCTGTGAGCCCCTCTTGCCTGGAATTCGGGCCCAATGACTCTAAGGTCACCCTGAAACCAAGGCTCAGGTATATACCTAAGGTGCTCTCCACCCCGTTGAGAGCACAGGTAATAACTCTATCGGCACTCCCCCTGGGAGGAAGACCAGGAGTTACAACTACTTTGCCCAGTCAGGGCATTGAGAACCTATATAGAGATTATCTCGAAGATAAAAAACATTTTAGGGGGCCCTTGGCATTTGGGGGCCAAAGGTGGTTGGCTACCTTTGCCTGATGGGTAAGTCCGCTTCTGCATATAAAATATTAAGTGATAATTTTAAAACGGTGGATTTTCTAAAAGAAAAAAAAAAACAAGCATTTTCAAGGAACATATTCAAAATTCAAGCACTTTTGAAACATGAAAGCATAACAGTTAAAATAAAGCGCACTGGGTTTAAAAGGACATCACTGCTATTCATTTCAATGATTACAGAATCAGATATAAAGATTGTGAAGACCAGTTTACTCACAGTCACATGCATAATATTTGCAGCAGCCGTACTTATCATAGACCAGCACTGGTTTTTTTCCATTTTCACAGGTGATATTCTGCAGTGGAGGGCATTCAAATGGGATAATTTCGATGATGTTGTCTTTTACGCACCTTGCCATTGTGCATTCACACAAGTGGAAGGTCTCATTGGTCTGGTGAAAATAAAAAAAAGTACTAGAATAAGACTGAAACATGTAAAATTGCAATGAAGAGTTATGTTATTTACTTGGAATATTTAAATAGACCATGGATACATTTCTCCTGTAGAAAAAATTGTAATTACATTACATATATTTGAAGGGGTCATGAAATGGAGAATCAAAATGTTCTTGATATCAACACATTAAAGAGATTACTCTTAGAAGAGATTTATATACAATAAAAACATACTGCAAGTTTCAGAAATCAAAACTAACTCCCCAGTTTAAAATATTAATTATTCTTTTCAACCCTTCTGAAATGCCCAGATTTGAAATTGGGAGAACTGTGTTGTCCTCGACCCACCCCTTAACATGTATATCATATGTAATTGTATGTAATCAAAGAGGTGTGTTCTGAACAACTCATTTCTAATCATCAATCACAAGAGCAATATTGCTGTTGGATAACGATGTCGAGTAAGACTGTCAAACTTAGACATTCTGTCAGTGGATGTAAAAAAACTGCACCTTCAAAGACTTTGCATGGCCTTTCTAAAGATTTATGAATTAGAAATGCACGGCTGAAGTTTATTTTTAATGACGTGCCTGAGTATCTGAAAGATAATGTTTTCATTTGTTCTTCACATTTCACAACAGGCTGTTCTGTGAATTATTCTAAACATGCTGTCAGTACTGCAGTGCAAAGTGTTTAATGCAATTAACACAATGAGTGTATCATTGTTTGAGTGTTACTAATAAAATCAGTAGCCCACATACATGCAATCTCTTGTTATATGACAAGTAATAATCAATATTGTACATAGTACAATAGTACAATAATAATAGTGCCTTGGGTTCTGACTCTAGTTCATACATATGTCTCTATCACAGCACTTGCCATCTTGAGTATCAAAATACATGACATGCTGTAATGCAGTGCAATAAATTTAGTCAATTGCAGCAGTGGGCATTAACATGAGTTTCTGCAAGAGGTCACGCCCCTTTATATTGAGTGGTCTTCACAGAGAGTGAAAATGAGGATGGAAATTATGATTTTTACAAATATAGGACCGCAAGAAACCTCAAGAAACAATACAAAAATCTGAAACTGAATCTCATGACCCCTTGAAACAAAAATTAAAAGAAGGTATATTAAATTGTACATTTATATCCCATTCTGGACAGTCGTAGTGTAGCTTTGTAGTTGTCGGTGTAGGGGAAGACGGTGTGGTAGATTTAGGTGTTGTTGTAGTGGACTTTGTGGTAGCTGTCGATATAGGGGTGGAGGGTGTGGTAGGTTTTGATGTTGTTGTAGAAGACTTGGTGGTAGATGTCGGTGTAGTGGAAGATGGTGTGGTAGGTTTTGTTGTTGTAGTAGGCTTTGTTGTAGCTGTCGGTGTAGGAGTAGATGGTGTGGTAGGTTTTGATGTTGTTGTAGTAGACTTCGTGGTAGTTGTCGGTGTAGGGGAAGATGGTCTGGTAGGTTTTGATGTTGTTGTAGTAGACTTTGTTGTAATTGTCGGTGTAGGGGTAGATGGTGTGGTAGGTTTTGATGTTGTTGTTGTTGTAGGCTTTGTGGTAGCTGTCGGTGTAGGAGTAGATGGTATGGTAGGTTTTGACGTTGTTGTAGTAGACTTCGTGGTAGTTGTCGGTGTAGGGGAAGATGGTGTGGTAGGTTTTGATGTTGTTGTTATAGACTTTGTGGTAGTTGTCGGTGTAGGGGAAGATGGGATGGTAGGTTTTGATGTTGTAGTAGACTTTGTTGTAATTGTCGGTGTAGGGGTAGATGGTGTGGTAGGTTTTGATGTTGTTGTAGTAGACTTCGTGGTAGCTGTCGATATAGGGGTGGAGGGTGTGGTAGGTTTTGATGTTGTTGTTTTAGTAGACTTTGTGGTAGCTGTCTGTGTAGGAGTAGATGGTGTGGTAGGTTTTGATGTTGTTGTAGTAGACTTTGTGGTAGTTGTCGGTGTAGGGGAAGATGGAATGGTAGGTTTTGATGTTGTAGTAGACTTCGTGGTAGTTGTCGGTGTAGGGGAAGATGGTCTGGTAGGTTTTGATGTTGTTGTAGTAGACTTTGTTGTAATTGTCAGTGTAGGGGTAGATGGTGTGGTAGGTTTTGATGTTGTTGTTGTTGTAGTAGACTTTGTGGTAGTTGTCGGTGTAGGGGAAGATGGTCTGGTAGGTTTTGATGTTGCAGTAGACTTTGTTGTAATTGTCGGTGTAGGGGTAGATTGTGTGGTAGGTTTTGATGTTGTTGTAGTAGACTTCGTGGTAGCTGTCGGTGTAGGAGTAGATGGTCTGGTAGGTTTTGATGTTGTTGTAGTAGACTTTGTTGTAATTGTCGGTGTAGGGGTAGATGGTGTGATAGGTTTTGATGTTGTTGTTGTTGTAGTAGACTTTGTGGTAGTTGTCGGTGTAGGGGAAGATGGAATGGTAGGTTTTGATGTTGTTGTTGTAGTAGACTTTGTGGTAGCTGTCTGTGTAGGAGTAGATGGTGTGGTAGGTTTTGATGTTGTTTGTAGTAGACTTTGTGGTAGTTGTCAGTGTAGGGGAAGATGGAATGGTAGGTTTTGATGTTGTTGTAGTAGACTTTGTTGTAATTGTCGGTGTAGGGGTAGATGGTGTGGTAGGTTTTGATGTTGTTTTTAGTAGACTTCGTGGTAGTTGTCGGTGTAGGGGTAAGATGGTGTGGTAGGTTTTGATGTTGTTGTAGTAGACTTTGTGGTAGTTGTCGGTGTAGGGGAAGATGGAATGGTAGGTTTTGATGTTGTTGTAGTAGACTTCGTGGTAGTTGTCGGTGTAGGGGAAGATGGTCTGGTAGGTTTTGATGTTGTTGTAGTAGACTTTGTTGTAATTGTCGGTGTAGGGGTAGATGGTGTGGTAGGTTTTGATGTTGTTGTAGTAGACTTCGTGGTAGCTGTCGGTGTAGGAGTAGATGGTCTGGTAGGTTTTGATGTTGTTGTAGTAGACTTTGTTGTAATTGTCGGTGTAGGGGTAGATGGTGTGGTAGGTTTTGATGTTGTTGTAGTAGACTTCGTGGGTAGCTGTCGGTTGTAGGAGTAGATGGTCTGGTAGGTTTTGATGTTGTTGTAGTAGACTTTGTTGTAATTGTCGGTGTAGGGGTAGCTGGTGTGGTATGTTTTGATGTTTTTGTTTTTGTAGTAGACTTTGTGGTAGTTGTCGGTGTAGGGGAAGATGGAATGGTAGGTTTTGATGTTGTTGTTGTGTGTAGACTTTGTGGTAGCTGTCTGTGTAGGAGTAGATGGTGTGGTAGGTTTTGATGTTGTTGTAGTAGACTTTGTGGTAGTTGTCGGTGTAGGGGAAGATGGAATGGTAGGTTTTGATGTTGTTGTAGTAGACTTTGTGGTAGTTGTCGGTGTACGAGTAGATGGTGTGGTAGGTTTTGATGTTGTTGTAGTAGACTTCGTGGTAGTTGTCGGTGTAGGGGAAGATGGGTCTGGTAGGTTTTGATGTTGTTGTAGTAGACTTTGTTGTAATTGTCGGTGTAGGGGTAGATGGTGTGGTAGGTTTTGATGTTGTTTTTGTTGTTTTTGATGTTGTTGTAGTAGACTTAGGAGTAGATGGAATGGTAGGTGTTGATGTTGTTGTAGTAGACTTCGTGGTAGTTGTCGGTGTAGGGGAAGATGGTGTGTGGTAGGTTTTGATGTTGTTGTTATAGACTTTGTGGTAGTTGTCGGTGTAGGGGAAGATGGGATGGTAGGTTTTGATGTTGTTGTAGTAGACGTTTGTTGTAATTGTCGGTGTTTTAGGGGTAGATGGTGTGGTAGGTTTTGTACTGGTAGGTTGTTGTAGTAGACTTCGTGTTAGCTGTCGATATAGGGGTGGAGGGTTTGGTAGGTTTTGATGTTGTTGTTTTAGTAGACTTTGTGGTAGCTGTCTGTGTAGGAGTAGATGGTGTGGTAGGGTTTTTGTTGTTGTTGTAGTAGACTTTGTGGTAGTTGTCGGTGTAGGGGGAGATGGAATGGTAGGTTTTGATGTTGTAGTAGACTTCGTGGTAGTTGTCGGTGTAGGGGTAAAGATGATGGTCTGGTAGGTTTTGATGTTGTTGTAGTAGACTTTGTTGTAATTGTCAGTGTAGGGGTAGATGGTGTGGTAGGTTTTGATGTTGTTGTAGTAGACTTTGTGGTAGTTGTCGGTGTAGGGGAAGATGGAATGGTAGGTTTTGATGTTGTAGTAGACTTCGTGGTAGTTGTCGGTGTAGGGGAAGATGGTCTGGTAGGTTTTGATGTTGCAGTAGACTTTGTTGTAATTGTCGGTGTAGGGGTAGATGGTGTGGTAGGTTTTGATGTTGTTTGTAGTAGACTTCGTGGTAGCTGTCGGTGTAGGAGTAGATGGGTCTGGTAGGTTTTGATGTTGTTGTAGTAGACTTTGTTGTAATTGTCGGTGTAGGGGTAGATGGTGTGGTAGGTTTTGATGTTGTTTTTGTTGTAGTAGACTTTGTGGTAGTTGTCGGTGTAGGGGAAGATGGAATGGTAGGTTTTGATGTTGTTGTTGTAGTAGACTTTGTGGTAGCTGTCTGTGTAGGAGTAGATGGTGTGGTAGGTTTTGATGTTGTTGTAGTAGACTTTGTGGTAGTTGTCGGTGTAGGGGGAAGATGAATGGTAGGTTTTGATGTTGTTGTAGTAGACTTTTGTTGTAATTGTCGGTGTAGGGGTAGATGGTGTGGTAGGTTTTTGTTGTTGTTGTAGTAGACTTCGTGGTAGTTGTCGGTGTAGGGGAAGATGGTGTGGTAGGTTTTGATGTTGTTGTAGTAGACTTTGTGGTAGTTGTCGGTGTAGGGGAAGATGGAATGGTAGGTTTTGATGTTTTTGTTGTTGTAGTAGACTTCGTGGTAGTTGTCGGTGTAGGGGAATATTGTGTGGTAGGTTTTGGTGTTGTTGTAGTAGACTTAGTTGTAATTGTCGGTGTAGGGGTATATGGTGTGGTAGGTTTTGATGTTGTTGTAGTAGACTTCGTGGTAGCTGTCGGTGTAGGAGTAGATGGAATGGTAGGTTTTGATGTTGTTGTAGTAGACTTCGTGGTAGTTGTCGATGTAGGGGTAGATGGTGTGGTAGGTTTTGATGTTGTTGTAGTAGACTTCGTGGTAGTTGTCGGTGTAGGGGAAGATGGTGTGGTAGGTTTTGATGTTGTTGTAGTAGACTTTGTGGTAGTTGTCGGTGTAGGGAAGATGGAATGGTAGGTTTTGATGTTGTTGTAGTAGACTTCGTGGTAGCTGTCGATATAGGGGTGGAGGGTGTGGTAGGTTTTGATGTTGTTGTAGAAGACTTGGTGGTAGATGTCGGTGTAGTGGAAGATGGTGTGGTAGGTTTTGATGTTGTTGTTGTTGTAGTAGACTTTGTGGTAGTTGTCAGTGTAGGGGAAGATGGAATGGTAGGTTTTGATGTTGTTGTAGTAGACTTTGTTGTAATTGTCGGTGTAGGGGTAGATGGTGTGGTAGGTTTTGATGTTGCTGTAGTAGACTTTGTGGTAGCTGTCGGTTTAGGGGTAGATGGTGTGGTAGGTTTTGATGTTGTTGTAGTAGACTTCGAGGTAGTTGTCGGTTGAGGGGAAGATGGTGTGGTAGGTTTTGATGTTGTTGTGGTAGACTTTGTGGTAGCTGTCGGTTTAGGAGTAGATGGTGTGGTAGGTTTTGATGTTGTTGTTGTTGTAGTAGACTTCGTGGTAGTTGTCGGTGTAGGGGAATATTGTGTGGTAGGTTGTGGTGTTGCAGTATCTTTAACTTGATTTTGTGTTTGTGTTCGTGGTTGTCCAGTATGTACACTTAATGCTGCACTTGTTGATCCAGACTGTATTGTTGTCATTGTATAGGAAGATGATGTGGAAGTTTTTGCTGTTGTTGTAGTAGACTTTGTGGTAGCTGTCGGTGTAGGGGAATATTGTGTGGTAGGTTCTGATGTTGTTGTAGTAGACTTTGTTGTAATTGTCGGTGTAGGGGTAGATGGTGTGGTAGGTTTTGATGTTGTTGTTGTTGTAGTAGACTTCGTGGTAGTTGTCGGTGTAGGGGAAGAAGATGTGTAGGGGAAGATGGTGTGGTAGGTTTTGATGTTGTTGTGGTAGACTTCGTGGTAGTTGTCGGTGTAGGGGAAGATGGAATGGTAGGTTTTGATGTTGTTGTAGTAGACTTCGTGGTAACTGTCGGTGTAGGAGTAGATGGTGTGGTAGGTTTTGATGTAATTGTTGTTGTAGTAGACTTCGTGGTAGTTGTCGGTGTAGAGGAAGATGGAATGGTAGGTTTTGATGTTGTTGAAGCAGACTTTGTGGTAGCTGTCGGCGTAGGAGTAGATGGTGTGGTAGGTTTTGATGTTGTTGTAGTAGACTTCGTGGTAGTTGTCGGGTTGTAGGGGAAGATGGTGTGGTAGGTTTTGATGTTGTTGTTGTTGTAGTAGACTTCGTGGTAGTTGTCGGTGTAGGGGAAGATGGTGTGGTAGGTTTTGATGTTGTTGTAGTAGACTTCATGGTAGTTGTCGGTGTAGGGGTAGGGGTAGATGGTGTGGTAGGTTTTGATGTTTTTTGTAGTAGACTTTGTGGTAGTTTGTCGGTGTAGGAGAGTAGATGTCTGGTAGGTTCTGATGGTGTTGTAGTAGACTTTGTTGTAATTGTCGGTGTAGGGGAAGATGGAATGGTAGGTTTTGATGTTGTTGTAGTAGACTTCGTGGTAGCTGTCGGTGTAGGGGAAGATGGAGTGGTAGGTTTTGATGTTGTTGTAGTAGACTTTGTGGTAGTTGTCGGTGTAGGGGAAGATGGAGTGGTAGGTTTTGATGTTGTTGTAGTAGACTTTGTTGTAATTGTCGGTGTAGGGGTAGATGGTGTGGTAGGTTTTGATGTTGTTGTAGTAGACTTTGTGGTAGCTGTCGGTGTAGGAGTAGATGGTCTGGTAGGTTCTGATGGTGTTGTAGTAGACTTTGTTGTAATTGTCGGTGTAGGGGAAGATGGAATGGTAGGTTTTGATGTTGTTGTAGTAGACTTTGTTGTAATTGTCGGCGGTGTAGGGTAGATGGTTTTATGGTGTGGTAGGTTTTGATGTTGTTGTAGTAGACTTCGTGGAAGTTGTCGGTGTAGGGGAAGATGGAATGGTAGGCTTTGATGTTGTTGAAGTAGACTTCGTGGTAACTGTCGGTGTAGGAGTAGATGGTGTGGTAGTTTTTGGTTGTTGAGTAGATGGTGTGGTAGGTTTTGATGTAATTGTTGTTGTAGTAGACTTCGTGGTAGTTGTCGGTGTAGAGGAAGATGGAATGGTAGGTTTTGATGTTGTTGAAGTAGACTTTGTGGTAGCTGTCGGCGTAGGGTTTTGATGTTGTTGTAGTAGACTTTGTTGTAATTGTCGGTGTAGGGGTAGATGGTGTGGTAGGTTTTGATGTTGTTGTACTAGACTTTGATGTAATTGTCGGTGTAGGGGTAGATGGTGTGGTAGGTTTTGATGTTTTTGTAGTAGACTTCGTGGTAGTTGCTGGTGTAGGGGAAAATGGAATGGTAGGTTTTGATGTTTTTGTAGTAGACATTGTGGTAGTTGTCGGTGTAGTGGAAGATGGTGTGGTAGATTTTGATGTTGTTGTAGTAGACTTTGTGGTAGTTGTCGGTGTAGGGGAAGATGGTGTGGTAGGTTTTGATGTTGGAGTAGACTTTGTTGTAATTGTCGGTGTAGGGGTAGATGGTGTGGTAGGTTTTGATGTTGTTGTAGTAGACTTTGTGTTAGCTGTCGGTGTAGGGGTAGATGGTGTGGTAGGTTTTGATGTTGTTGTCTGAGACTTTGTTGTAGTTGTTGAGGCAGGGGTAGATGAACAAGGAATACAGCAGTAGACACGTATTTTATAGTCCAAACATTTATAGGGGCGGTCAGTCTGTTGATCTTTCTTACACTCCAATCCAAATGAAACATTGCACTGGGCAACTTGTTTTGAGTCATGAATAAAATCTTCAAAACTCATGTCAGGTTTGCTCACAGCCCTACATTCGATATCTATTGGGTCTTCACAGATTTCTTTTCCACTTTTTGCAATGTTTTTATAAGTCTCCAAGTCATTCCCTCTTTCTAATGCAGGATTAGATACATTAAACCAGTCAGACCACCAGCATATAATACATGATGTCGTAGACTTAGTTGATGTTGATGAAAATGTGATAGTTGTTGTTATAGGGGAAGATGGTGTGGTAGGTTTTGGTGTTGTAGTAGTAGACTTTGTGGCAGCTGTCGGTGTAGGGGTAGATGTTGTGGTAGGTTTTGATGTTGTTGTTGTAGTAGACTTTGTGGTAACTGTCGGTGTAGGGGTAGATGGTGTGGTAGGTTTTGATGTTGTTGTAGTAGACTTTGTTGTAATTGTCGGTGTAGGGGTAGATGGTGTGGTAGGTTTTGATGTTTTTGTAGTAGACTTTGTGGTAGTTGTCGGTGTAGGAGTAGATGGTCTGGTAGGTTCTGATGGTGTTGTAGTAGACTTTGTTGTAATTGTCGGTGTAGGGGAAGATGGAATGGTAGGTTTTGATGTTTTTGTAGTAGACTTCGTGGTAGCTGTCGGTGTAGGGGAAGATGGAATGGTAGGTTTTGATGTTGTTGTAGTAGACTTTGTTGTAATTGTCGGTGTAGGGGTAGATGGTGTGGTAGGTTTTGATGTTGTTGTAGTAGACTTCGTGGTAGCTGTCGGTGTAGGGGTAGATGGTGTGGTAGGTTTTGATGTTGTAGTTGACTTTGTTGTAGTTGTTGGTGTAGGGGTAGGTAATGTGGTAGGTTTTGGTGTTGTTGTTAGTATACATTTCTCCACACATATCTGATTTTTCTCATCAAAAATAGGCTTATCCTCTGGACATTTTGGATAACATCCTGCAAAAATATGTAAATACATAAATAATGAAGTTGCACATACATCATCAGTTTTTAACTGGTGGATCATGATCACAAAATATTTTTTGAAATAATGGCAAGATAGATTACTATTATTTTGATTTATCTTCTTACTAATAATAAAATGACATTTTATTGAAATGTTAAGGTTTATAAATATTTCTAAACAGTCCTATAATAATGACCATAAACATGACAATCTTGAAAAACAATTTCACTGCCTTTTCCCCTTAATATCTTAATGTATCCTGTAAGAAGAACCTAATTTCCTTCCAAACACTGCTTGTTATAAATATTGCCAACTGACAAACTGCCCTAATCCATAGAATGCCATATTTGTCATTTTAGAGCAATTAAAGAAACCTATAAAAGGAAATCTTACTCTTATAATCTAAAATACCCTATACCCTAACCCTAAATCTAAAATCTTACTCTTGCTCAAAATAAAACTTACACTTCACATTTATATTCTGGGCTTATTCATCTGTCTGTCAAACAATCAAATTGTCTGTACACAGCAAGATACTTATGGTGCTTTGTAGTGTTGTCACGGTACCAAAATTTCAGTATTCAGTACCGATACCAATGAAAATCCACGGTTCTCGTACCAATTTCGGTACCAAAGCAAAACACAAAAACATGCTAATTAAAAAAACAAAACACTTTTTATCACTAAAAATAAAACCAATGCCATTCTTTATACTTATTTATTTGTTTAAAGTTTTTCTACAAGTAATAAAATTATGAGAAACAGTAAACAAGTTTCACCCAAATTTAATTTGTCTTTTAATTAATGAAATTTAAACACATTTTATTTTTTGTTAAATAAAGGGGATTTGCTATTAAAATTAAAACATGGAAGAAATATTGTGTGATTTATTCTTTAAAAAAAAAAGTTTTATTAGTTTTTTCAACAGTAGTAGCAGTATCACATACATTCTACTAAATAGTAGTAATATTTCTAGCACAATGCCTTTATGTAAAAATGAACTTTTATTTTAGTGTTTCCCACAGCCTTAAACTCTATTTGTGGTGGCACTGCCCCGCCCCCATATAGACATATATATGCAAATTCATTTTCTGCCAGCAGGAGGCGCTTTAAGAGCGGGAGAGATACAGGATTCTCCGGTAATGGCTGCAAAACAGCGCTGAGCTCACAAACGCTGCCTTATCAAGCATTACATGCAAAATGTAATGTATTTACCTTATCAAGCATTACATGCAAAATGAAATGTAATTTCCAAGCGCAAGGAAAGAACGCGTCTCCAGAGAGGAGCTGCTCGTGCTCGTAGCCTAATTCTGATACATGCGATGACTATCCGTTATGACATGTAGGCATTTTTATATTTATGTCCTACACAATAATATTATTTTACATTGTAATCCTTAAACTTTTAATATTTGGCAAGTTTGTTTGCTGCTGTGCGTCCCTGTGTGTGTAATAAACAGCGTGTATGCACGCTGTGGACCTGCCTATACTAACGCACTCCTTAAAAAACAAAGAAAAAATATTGCGCCAGACTTTAGACCAGGTTTGAGTTGGTCTATGGCGCAGTCTTTTTTTAGGTACCTCAAAATAGCAACGCGCCAACAATGTGCTTGATAACACCTCTTTTTAAGACCAGCACGCCCATGGGCGCACAAATGGGCGCAAATGCCTTTGCTATTTAAACAACCCGCCGCATGACGGGGAAATGAGAACTGCGTCGGGCTGAAACTAGCAAAAACACTTGCGCTGTGCCTTGCGCTGCATTTCACCGGGTGTATGATAGGGCCCCTTAATTTCATTAACAAATTTATTACACATGGACCTTTACTTTCACTAAAAAGACTAATTTCTGCTATTGTAGGTACTGTAGGGTTGTCAGGATTAGGGCTGTGCGATGTGGACAAAAAAAAACCTATCACGATTTTAATCACGATTTTGACACACACAGACATGCTTTACAGTCATAAATGCATTCAGTATAAATTTGAAACATATTTCCAAAAGAAAACCAATGAGAGCTTTAAAAAAAGTTGTAACATGGCTCTAGAATAGACATAAGTCAAAATAATCACTAAGTAAAGATGTCAAACAAAATGTCTAGACATATGGCAAAAAAATAAATAAATAAAATAAAATGTCCAAGGTTTTTTTTTTTTTTTTTTGCCATGCATTGGTCATAGAGCTCATTGTGGCGGTGCCTCAGGTGCTGAAATATATTTATTGGCCAAGGTTCACACGTTCTCCGTTTGCAGTGCGTATACAGTATGTGTATGTGGTGCAGAAGCAGCAGCGAGAGCGCGTTATTGTAACGCGAAAGCACATTAAAATAATGCGCAAGCGCGAATCTCTCCGCTCGCACACAGATTTCCTTTGCTTTGTCACAAAACCAGACATGCATGCTCAGATACACACTGCTCTCGTCCGGAGAGAATGCGCGAAATTAAAACATATCTCCTCCCACTCACTCACTCACTCACTCACTCACGTCTCTCTCTATGCTCATGCGCTAGATATTCATTCTTTTCCCACCTCTTGATTTCTAACCTTTTCTGTTCACGTCTTTTACCGTGTGCAGTGTGAAGCTCTGATCCATTAACATGGGCTCGGAAAAAATACGCATCACGGACAGAGTGTGTGAACCTGGTGTTAGGCATATGCCCAGTCTGTTCTGTTCTCGTGCTCCACTTAGGTGCGCTGCATTCTGATTGGATCGGACAGCATGCTGCGGGAGGTCGGGACTGCGGAAAATCATGCTATAAACTCACCTTAAGGATTATTAGGAACACCATACTAATACTGTGTTTGACCCCCTTTCGCCTTCAGAACTGCCTTAATTCTACGTGGCATTGATTCAACAAGGTGCTGAAAGCATTCTTTAGAAATGTTGGCCCATATTGTTAGGATAGCATCTTGCAGTTGATGGAGATTTGTGGGATGCACATCCAGGGCAAGAAGCTCCCATTCCTCCACATCCCAAAGATGCTCTATTGGGTTGAGATCTGGTGACTGTGGGGGCCATTTTAGTACAGTGAACTCATTGTCATGTTCAGAAACCAATTTGAAATGATTCAAGCTTTGTGACATGGTGCATTATCCTGCTGGAAGTAGCCATCAGAGGATGGGTACATGGTGGTCATAAAGGGATGGACATGGTCAGAAACAATGCTCAGGTAGGCCGTGGCATTTAAACGATGCCTAATTGGCACTAAGGGGCCTAAAGTGTCCCAAGAAAACATCCCCCACACCATTACACCACCACCAGCAGCCTGCACAGTGGTAACAAGGCATGATGGATCCATGTTCTCATTCTGTTTACGCCAAATTCTGACTCTACCATCTGAATGTCTCAACAGAAATCGAGACTCATCAGACCAGACAACATTTTTCCAGTCTTCAACTGTCCAATTTTGGTGAGCTCGTGCAAAATTGTAGCCTCTTTTTCCTATTTGTAGTGGAGATGAGTGGTACCCAGTGGGGGGTCTTCTGCTGTTGTAGCCCATCCGCCTCAAGGTTGTGCGTGTTGTGGCTTCACAAATGTTTTGCTGCATACCTCGGTTGTAACGAGTGGTTATTTCAGTCAAAGTTGCTCTACTATCAGCTTGAATCAGTCGGCCCATTCTCCTCTGACCTCTAGCATCAACAAGGCAATTTCGCCCACAGGACTGCCGCATACTGGATGTTTTTCCCTTTTCACACCATTCTTTGTAAACCCTAGAAATGGTTGTGTGTGAAAATCCCAGTAACTGAGCAGATAGTGAAATACTCAGACCGGCCCGTCTGGCACCAACAACCATGCCACGCTCAAAATTGCTTAAATCACCTTTCTTTCATATTCTGACATTCAGTTTGGAGTTCAGGAGATTGTCTTGACCAGGACCACACCCCTAAATGCATTGAAGCAACTGCCATGTGATTGGTTAATTAAATAATTGCATTAATGAGAAATTGAACAGGTGTTCCTAATAATCCTTTAGGTGAGTGTAAAGCTATTTAGAAATTGCGCACGCTCAAATCGTGATTTTATGACGATTTCGATTAATCGCACAGCCCTAGTCACGATTCCTCAGTTAAATTTGAGTACTCTAGTACTTATAAATAAAATCCTTGAATGCATTTTGCCTGTGTTGATTAACCAGCAAAATACCAAATGTGGCACATTTCATAGACAAGAATCCAAGAAAAGCATTATTACACTGTTTTCTAAGACTGCACAAAATATTAAAACCATTTAAATAATAAAGTGAAGTGCTATTGTGAATTCACAAGGGCTGTGATTCAATTAAATAAATATATGTGCTGCAGGTACACGTGCATCTCAGAGTGGCGCTGTTCACAGCAAATGCCGCTCCACACAAACAGTTAGCATTTACATGCACAGATCATCAGACTCCATCTTTGCATTTGCTGTGAATCTAATGAAATAACGTTCATCTGGGAACAACGTGCACCATTCTATTAGATTTATAAGGGAAATAATTTATAAACCTATGTCAGCACAGGAGAATTACATAATTATCTTCTAAATATTTTAACTGTTCATCATGATTTAAAAATAAGTTTAAACCCTTGCACTGAGTTTGCATGCTTTGATGTCAACAAATGACAAAAGTGGTCAAATATTACAGATTAAGTGGACATTTGAATTAAATGTTTAGTCCATATTAAACAAGTATTAGATCATGATGTAAAATGTAAAAACAATGTTCAGGCCGTTGGCACCCTCTGCAGGCATTTGACATAATACATAATGTTCATATGATTATAGTAATGATTATATTGTTTATGTTAAGTTAAACTGTTTATGTTAAGGTATGATTATGTTTTATTACATTATGTATTTTAACTGTTTTGTTCAATAAAACCATATGATTACTAGCTTTTGATATTTCATTTGAACCAATGATTATTGCCTCATTGCTATTTTTTTATGTGTTTTAAGGTCACATTTTTAAAGTCTATTGTTCACTTAGGTATATTTTTATTACTACAAAAAATTATCTTACTCAATTAATCGTCAGAATATTCGATTTCCAAAATATTCGTTAATGACAGGCCTAATTGTAGGCTCATTTTGTAAATGAAATTTAAATTTTAGACAAGCACAAACTAGGAGCTAAATGCAAAAGGTCACATTTACAAAATTAGGCAATTATGTTTGTCCATCTATGCATATATCTTTATGTGTGGAGACAAAAGCATGAGGTTAATCACTGTCTGTCACGCCAGTTTATAGTGATCGTGTATATTTGCAATGACAGTGATGAATGGGATACCAATGGTATAAAGAATTAAAAATAGAATTAAAATAGGTTTTTATGTTGTTTTTATGTTAAAAAAATTTAAGAAAATTTTGTTAATTTATTTTTAATTCGTTACTAATTTTAACTAATAGGCTAAACTTTATTTACGAAAAAAATAAAACACATTTCAATTTTAAAAGCCTTTTGGATGACATATGCAATAAATTGTATTTTGTCTCTCAAACAGTCAAAAAGCACCTGATGGAGTTTCAACATCACATCAAGCTTCTTCCAATTCATAAAGATGAGGATAAAGATGTGCCACCTTGGCCAGAGTCACCTTGAACCCGTGCATCTTCCGAGGTGGAGCCGTGCACAAAATTACAGGAAAAAAAAAAATGAATAGAAAGGCAAAATTACAAAAAATGTTGTGCACGCCTCAAGGCAAAATGGAGTCTGGCGCACTCAATGTGCATGACCTTTCACAAGGTTGTTTTTTTGTTCACTCATGCTTGTTGCACTTTTGCGTTG
The DNA here is from genome assembly GCF_018340385.1 of Cyprinus carpio. NCBI lineage: Eukaryota > Metazoa > Chordata > Actinopteri > Cypriniformes > Cyprinidae > Cyprinus > Cyprinus carpio. The sequence goes on along the minus strand of NC_056596.1, from coordinate 5,071,749 downwards.
AGTCCTTTGGAAGGGCAGTCAAATTATAAAAGGTGCACATGGAACAAGGCTTTAAATAGGGCTGTGCTCAGAATATCAATACAACAATATACTGTGACGCATTGCCTTGCTGATTACAAGCACAAAAAAAGGGCGCAGCCAACAACGAGGAGTGGTTAAAGCGGAACAGGGACAGCGGAAAAAACGAATAGGGTTAAATTTGCACACGAGATGGGAGTGATCATTCAAACTCGCTGTCTAGGCCCCACTAAAAAAAATTTTGACTGAAAATTTTTCCTCAGCCAAACCCCATTCCGTAGCCATACATGTCACACACCCAGTTTGAGCAGTTTTTTTCTTTTTTTAAAAATGTTAATTTAAAAACTTAAGGAGCACCTTCTGATCAATAATAAAAATTTCTCAAAGTGATTTACAGAGGCAATTTCTTTTTACCTTTGTAATGACATTTTTCACATTTTATTAATGTGCAGTTCTTTTTCTGAGGATTTTTTCCAGCTGTAATGGCAGGATTATTTCCCATGGACCACACCCCCTCCCCACCCAAGAATCACGTGCACTCAGAATTGAATTTATTTTAACTAAAAAAGGCAAGTAAATAGTAAATATTTAAAAAAGAACAAATAAATTAACAGCAATCAATAGCTTAAACAAAAACAATAAAAAGATACAAATTAAATTAACAGTACTTTATTTTTTTCAGTTAGGTCTAACTATAATCTATTCAACTGTAAACAACACTGGGTAGTCTTCACCGTATTATGAAAGACAGCAGGAGGTTTATTTAGGCTGCTGTCTTTTTAAGACCTCATGCACAGATCTAATATACTATTACACATGGCTCTATGCTTACTTTTCTTTTTAGTAGCACTTGTCCTCCTAACTTAAAAAATTTAGGAGCACCTTCTGATTAATAATCAAAAATTCTGATCAAAAATTATCCTTCCTAATATGAGGTGACATTTGACTCCTCAGAGAGACTTACAGGGCTAGTTTCTTTTGTTAAAATTCAAAAATGTATGTTTATAAGCTTTTTAAAATTTCTATTTAAAACAATATAAGGAGAAGTAGAATATGACAAATAAGTTACCAATCATAATTAGCATTAATTAGCATTAATAAAAAATGTATTTGTACTACAGCGGTGGCACAGAACACAAAAGTGGCTTGTAGGTACATTTTCAGACATTTAACGAGGCTCAGAGGTGGCATGAGTGCAATTAAATTCATACATTTATATGGAGATTGATGTTTTAGAAATAAATTTTTGATTACAGAAATATTAAATGACTTAACTGAAATTATATGCTAAAAATGAAACTAAATCCGCCTGCAGGTGGCATCAAGTAACTGATTTTATCACTGAATCATTCATTCAATTGATTCATTCAAATGGCTGATTCATTCAGGAATGAAGCAAGTGACTGTCATTATGAATGGGTAATCATGAATCACTGACTCACTAGATTCTCCAAAAACACACTTTTACTGAATGAATGAAACTCAGCTTTGTTTGCTTTTAGAGATGTGAAGCAGCTGAGCTGTTACTATATATTGAACTATTTTCTTTGAAGAAATAGAGCAAATCCTAAAGAAATAGAGTTTATTGAACTGTTGTTTTAAATCAATATCACATTCGCAAACTACCTTAATAACTATTAAAAGCTGTAACTCTCCTTATCGCGAGCGAGAGAGTTCTCAAGACTTAAAAGCACGTGCAAATGATACATTCCGTCATCGCGTTATAAGCATACAACCTGCGGGAATGGCCGGAAATAGCCCTTCACTGCAAAACACAAGACCCAGGGGGTTTAGGTTTAGGGGCGGAGCTCTATGATATGGGTAGGTTTAGGGGCGGAGATGGGTAGGTTTAGGAATCAGGGGGTGGAGATGGATATGTTTAGGTATATGAAAGGTGGGAGGAGTTTTATCTGGCTAACCATGTCCCCTGGATCTTATGTTCTGCAGTGAGGACCATCTCCTCTGTGTTCTCTGCTAATAACCAGACTGTGAACGATGCGAGCATGCCATTTTGGGCATCAGCCATTTTGAATTATGTTCTAAAATGCTGTATTTTACGAACGCATTAGCGTATTTTTACAAAACTAATTACAAAAATCTTCAGTTCTATACCCTCATGGAACTCAAAAATTTTGGGGGAAGCGCCACCTTGTGGTCAAGTTATGATGAAATGTAGAAAAATGCTAATAACTTTTGCTTACATTAACCTATTGTAATCAGACTGATTTTGATAGATTCCTTGGATCATGATGAGAACACCTATACCAATTTTACCAATATTGGCTGAACTTCCTGTCCACCATTTTGATTCATGTTGACATCCTACTTTTTCGAACTCCTCCTAGATCGTTGGTCTGATTTTCACCAAATTTGGCTTGGATCATCTTCAGACAAAGCTTGCAAAAAGTTATGGATTTCTTGTTGATACATGCAACGGTTATCGTTAAGCACATGAATGAATTTGCTGGAAAGATGCCAAACTGCATCTGAGGGCTGTATCTCTGCAAAGGTTTGAAATATTTACACCAAACCTTGTATGTGCCATTGTCACCTCACACTGATCATGGCACATCAATTTGGTAACAGTGCCACTTATTGGCAAAGAGTAATAAACCATTCATTAACCTTTAATTATGAAATTTCCAAAAATGCTAATAACTTTTGATTGCATTAGGCTATTGTAATGAAACTGGTCACAAAATATTCCTTAGGTCATGCCGACAAAAGACATGTCAATTTTTTAGTAGGAAATCTGAACTCCCTGTCCGCCATTTTGATTTATGTTAAAATCCTACTTTTTCTAACTCCTCCTCAACTGTTGGTCTGATTTTCACCAAAATCGAGTCATAACATTTTCATACAGCACTGTTACAAATTTTAGGCATGGTGCCAAAATAATTCTGAGGCTATATCTCTGCAAAGCTTTGACATATTTGCACCAAACTTTGTATGTATCATTGTCACCTCACACTGACCATGCCACGTCAATTTGGTAACAGCGCCACCTATTGGTCAAGAGTAATAAATCATTCATTAACCATTAATAATTACATTTATAAAAATGCTAATAACTTTTTACTGCATTAGCCTATTGCAATTGAAACTGGTCTCAAAATATTCTGTGGCTTATGCCGACAACATAGATACCAAATATGCCAGAGTAAGCTGAATAACTTGTTGTCCGTTATTATTTTTTTTGTTGAAATACTTTTTTTTAGATCTTCTTATAAAGTTTTTTTTATTTTTTTAAAAATATAGTGTGATGTTATTTTGACTGTGCTGACAAAAAGCTATGGATTTTGTGTCGATAGACAAAACCATTTTCGCATACCACAGCAACGAATTTGAGGCATGATGCCAAAATGGCACTTGTAGCTGTATCTCTGCAATGCTTTGGCATATTGACACCAAACTTTGTGTGTGTCACTGTCAACTCACACAGAATACACCACATCGATTTGATAACAGCGCCACCTATTGGTTACACTTGATAGGCCAATAAATCATGCTACTAGAGGTTGTATTTATGATTTTTCATCCATTTCAATTACAATCATCCTAAAATTGCTTTTATTGCTCATTGTTGCATTTGGTCTGATGCTCCATGCCATGCTTAGCTCCTCAACTTGCCGCTGGAGTGCTTGGCCCCGTAATTGCTGCTTGCAGCTATATTTATTATTATTATTATTATTATTATTATTATTATTATTATTATTATTATTATTATTATTATGGAGTTTACAGGGTATGGTGGTTTTACTGTTGCTATTGTAAAAAAAAATAACTATCATATTTAAAATAGAATTCAAATTTACTGTTCTAATTTAATAATGATAATAAAAACAGGATTGATAATTCGGAGGATGAGAAAATCAGTATAAGCCTTTTACCAGTATTGCGATCATTATTTTTAAGGCACTCTACGTTTTTTTAATTAATACTGTAATAATAATAATAAAGTATGAATAGTTTTAAGTCAGATAACATAAAAAGACCAGACCCCTCGGCGCTCGTGAAACTTTTCTCAATCAAACAGCAAGAACGAAAGAGAACGGGCATCATTGTTTGTATTGCTGTGTGTAGAATTATGTTAGCTGCATTTTTAATACTTAATAAATATTTTATTTTAATTTAAATGTAAATTTGTCCCCTGCACTTTATTCGGGAAGGTGTGTTCACATAGAGGCTTTTACGGGCCAGTGTAAATAAATCTAGATTTAAATTCAAAGTGGCAGGATCTATTGTCTATGCATGACCTGACATTTTTTGTAACCAGTATGAGGCGATGTGAACATCATGGACACTGAACACTCTCAGGCAGTATACGTTTCATTCATACTCGAAGCCAGAGGATAATCTCGTGCAGAAAGTCCAAAACAGACTCATAGAAGTTATAACTGATGATGTGCAGGAAATCCCTAATATGGACAAAAGCATCCAGCTATCTCTGTAGGCAAACCAATATCTGCCGTAGCGGAGCTGAATAAAAAACACAAATGGTTTGACTGATTAAACGTGAAGACAATAAACACATGATTGCGACAATATGTGGTTTATGTGTGTTTTACATGTTATCTCCAGGTAATAAATAAATAAACTATATGAATAATGCAGTACTTCTTGACATATCCTTTAGTATAGAAACTATAAAATATATTTCCTGCCTTATTTTGTGATAAAAATGGGAAAAAGGTGTTATTAGTAGCCTTTATAAATCAATCATAAATTTGTCATTAGGAAAATACTGAACAAAAATATTATAGCCCCTTGCTACAGCTAACATTACTTCCACAGGCTACACACAGCAATATAAACAACAGCTGTGCATGCTCTCTTCACATCGTTCTTGTAAAATAATAATAATAATTGAATAATAAAAATATACACGCACACTGCTCCACTGAGAACTCCACTTACTGGCAGCCGCAGATGTTATTGAAGGTGTCTGGTGGCAGGCTAAATTAATAAAGGTGTCTGAACGTGAGGGATCACCCGGAAGAGATCGCTAGGTGAAAGGTCATCATATAGATCATTTTATTTATAGCTAAATTATTATTCATTGATTTTACTAATAGTTAGATTGGGCAGGCCTTCACAAAAGGGCATGTAATTACAAAAAAAAAAAAATGCGTTGACAAAAGGGCACTTTGGGCATCAAGGGGAAAAGGGGCAGGTGCTCAAGCTGACAACTCACCTTCCAGGTTGGGTAAACTGTTATCGCAGGTAGCATTAGGGTTGAGACAGGTTTTGTAGCAAGGTGTATGACAAGGACTGTAATGCCATGTGCAATCTTCTGTTCCATAATTGTAGTAGTCACAGTACACAGCTGAGAGGAAAACATTGATATAAGTATGAACGTGTACAGTTGAACTAAATGAAATACAATAAAACTGCAGTACATTGTTGAAAGATAGAAATCACTTCAAGCAATGATCGGACAATCGATTCATTCACATAATCTTTTTTTTGTGAAAACACAGTAGCTGAAGATTCAGAATCTGCATGAAAATCACATTTAAAGATTACAGATTATGAAGTTGCACACTAGAATTGAAGATGCTTACGGCAGATCTCAGGTGTTCTCCAGTTCACACAAACATCTGCCTCATTGCAGGCTTGAGCATAAGCTGTCACAGCTGTGCAGAAACACTCACAATCTCCACCTGTGTTACATGCACACGAGTCCTTCACACAGTTCTCATAATATGGGTTTTGATCCACCTGTGGGAATAAGCATTTCCATCCTTAACAAATATGTAGGATTCTTGTATAACACATTATAGGGAACTCCATTTATTGACTCAAAAGTCTTTGCAACTGTACCTTGTTATGGCAGTCTTTGAATGGACCCTTGATGTCCTTGATAATGCTACATTGAATTTTTGCCCATGTCTCTCGATTGGAGGTCTCAGAGCATGGGTTAAAGTCTGGTTTTGCATCTGGGCAATTACTTAAAACTTTCCAGCTGTCCACAAACTCCCTTATATTTGTAGTTGGCAAATTTCCCTGAGTGGTAAAATCATCTTTTGCATTTCCATTGAAATTTCCGCACAGACCACAGACGTCTCCCTGTGAAAAAGTAACAAAGCACAGATGTTGCTCAACAAATAAATCAAATTCAGGGACTATTGTACAATATCTGGAAGTATCAGTTCAAAACATGAAAAAACTGCAGATCATTATTCAAGATTTCAACTCACCATGTGCTGAGGTTGCAGAATGATACGGACAGTGGTTTTGCGGTCCCACAAAACTGTCAGTCCGATGTTTGCATCAATGACAAGGTACATCCCAATGCTTCTCTCAATGTACTTGATCTCTGGACCACTTCCAGTATCAGCGGCTGTTACAGTTCCACCAGAAAGCAGCAGCATTGTCCTCTTTGTGAAAAAGAATTAAAAAAAAAAAACAATCACAAACATTGTAATCCAGTGACTGACATTGACTCTATATTGCTTTGAAATGTTGAAGAAGATGGAGGGGAAATCCATCATTGGCCTTTTAAATGTAAAATTGCGTGCACTATTATTGTCTTATACCACACGTAACTATAACATTAACATAACAACAACAATAAAATAAACTAAACATGCTGAACAGATTGCTTTAGTATTTCATGACCCTTAATGTAGCATAATATTGAATGTTTTGCTAAATATAACACGTCCTTACCCCCAAAAGTATCTTGACAGCCTTTGAACATGTGGTTCCTGTTGTTCCACAAGGCATATTCTCAGTGATCACATGAAAATGGCCAGTTTTATTTCCACACGTGTTCTGCAAAACAAGAGAATGTGACTTGTTGCCTCCTGAAGGAAGAGCTTTATTTGTAATTTCATTTAAATAAAGCTTCTGACCAAATTCACATACCTGAGCAGCAATATAACTGCAGCCTCCACTGAAGCCGAATGTATGCTGATCGAAAGTTCTATAATGTCCGCTGCCGTATATGGTGCATATTCCTGGACACTTATAATGTGTACATTTCCATTTTCCCTGTTGGCAAGTGCTGTAAATATAGAGGTAGACTCAAATCTTGTGTGGTTCTACAGTATTATGCTATAGATCATTAAAGGCCAGGTTGTATTTTCTCATTATTTAGGGGTTTTATGGTAATGTAACTTTAAAGTAGCAATGGTAATGGCTGTTGTTTCATTACTTTTTTTATTACTTGAAATAAAGTTCCCCTTCAGGACCTCAAGCTGGGTCAAAATGCTATGGGGACGCCTTCAGTGTGACCGCGCTTTGAATCATGAATTTAATCAGACCAATGGATGGGCGAGATGTCACGGGCGGGTGACATAGAGACCAGAAAGCTATAAAAGCACGTGCGGTGGAACCGGCATCAGCTTTATGTCCTTCAGCAAGCGCTCTGTGTGTGTCAGTCAAACTCTTTGTTGTTTGTTAACCTGGTGGTTTGTCTCACCAGTAAGCTCTACTATGTCTAAAGCGTCAATGAGGATTCGCCCCCTCAATCGCCTCAGTATGAGAAGCTAGTGAAGGTGGTTACTCATGCCGTGGCCAAGTTGAACATCTATTGGCCTGCCGAGAAACAGACTGAGCTGCAGAAAACCAAGTTGGATGAATGCTTTCTGAGGGTGAGGCCGTCACTGCCACCTCCACGCCGGAGCCTGCCATTCTTCCCCAGCCTTCACACCGAGGTGTCGAGGTCGGGGAAGGAACTAGATGCTGTGGCTCGGTGCCATACTTCCGGCATCCCTGCGAGCGCTTGCTTCATTCCTAGAAGTTGATGCCAGTTCCACCGCACATACTTTTATAGCTTCCGGGTCTCTACATCACCTGCCCATGACGTCTCGCCCATCCATTGGTCTGATTACACACATGATTCAGAGCGTGGTCATTCGACTCAGAGTCTCCTTCCTTCAGGGAACCATGGTTACATGTGTAACCTGAAGACGTTTTCATTACTTGAAATAAAATAATCAAACTAAAAAAAAGTAAAAAGTAAAAAAATAAATAACTTATTTTATTTCAGCTATTTGCAACATTTGTACTGTGCACAGTTTAACCTCAAGTACTAAAAAACTATTAAAACTTAAATAAAAATGAATAAAAAATATATTTTTTAAAAAAGTAGTTTAAAAATGACAAACACAAAATTACTAATACTTTAAAATTTAATTAAAATGTAAAATATAAAAACACCGGTTTTACAGACCATTTATTGCAATCTGTGGTTATCTGAGATCCTTGTGCATAAAACTGTCCATCATGTGTACACGGGCAGTTATCTGGTTTAACACAATTTCCTCTGCCATCATCCAATAGACCTGAAGGACACTGGCAGCCAGACTGACAGTCCACTGAGAACTGGAAAGAAGGGAAGAAAACATTATGTACAAGCAAAATGCTGTTATTCACACTAATAACACCAGCAGAATCAAGTGAAAGACAATGGAAAAGAAAAAGAGAGATGTTGGAATTTACAGACTCACACAGTCAACTTTCTGTTGCAAACAAGTCTTTGCACACTCCAATCCATGTTCATCTGGGGCTGATGTACTGCAGTTGAAGAAAACCTTCGGAGAGGAACATCCTGCAAAAGATATCAAATGCAGATGCTGCATCGTTCATTTTTATATTTTTTCTTTTTATATCACAAACCATATTTAAAGACTATTTACATCAGACGTCGAGCATATTTGCAGATAAGGGTGTACTATTCATATTACTATTTTATATTATATAAAACAAATTTTAAGTGTTAAATTAAAGCAAAAGCAAACTTATTTAACCTAAGCAGTAGATGAAAGTAATTTTTCATACCCAGAGTTTGGGGTTTCCAGGAACGACAGTTGAGTTTTCCATTCCTACAAACACTGGACAAAAACATAAGATAAAACTCTATTAAAATCAAAGTTATTGTATACCTAGTGCACTGATACCTATATTATCATTCACTTACCAGTGTTCATCCCTAATGGTGACAGACTTCCCGGGATTAATTTGCTGTCCATTTTGGAAACATGAACATTTTTCCATTGGTACACACAGTCCATTCTCATCTTGGTAGAGTCCATCTGGACATGCACATCCATCAACAGGCACGAAGTCAAGACTGCAGCTTTGGCGCTCAGAGGCGAGAGACAGACAGGAACGCTGACAGGTCTGCAGCTCATAGGAGTAGTTCTGTGAGGTCGGGCAATTCTTTGTATACTTCTCTGTAGAGACCAGTTTTTTATATTAAATTTAGTTCTAAAGCAGTTTTACAGAGCAATAGTGCAAAGGAAAAATTGTACACTGTACAAAATTGTATATGCATTTCTTTGTTCATGTGAAAAACGTTAAACAAATCACAAATAATCATACGATTTTCAACCAAAAGCAGAATGTTAGTAATGACAGTAAACTTTTAAAATATTTTTGATGTTTTGTTCACCGAAATTTTCCCCTTATGCATTCATTTACGTTTTCAACCATCTTACCGCACACAATTTTTCGCCAGCCTTCGAGGATTATTCCTTTAGCTGCACAGGCCCGGGCGTATGAGGAGAACACCGCACACAGACAGTCCTCACTCTTCTCACAGTTACAGCTCGAGTATCTGCATCTCTGAAAGCACATAAACATGTTGTGTCACTAAATATTATGGAAGCTGAGATAAACTGCATTCTTTTTTTTCATAAGCTAAGCTAAATAGAATTTTATTTAAATTTTAATAAAAAAATAAAAGCACAAAACAAAATTGCTAAAACTTAAACTAAAACTGAATCTAAACAGAAAAATAAAAGCTAATTCAAAATATTAATAAATGCTATAATACAATATGAATAATATAAAATGAATACTGGGTTGCTTAATTGCAAAAGGTTAAGAAAATGTTACTTGTCTCTCTATAATCCGCAACTGTTTCAGATCATACTTTGTAGTAGCTGTCTGGATTGACAGTGGTGTGACATTTGGCAAAGAGGCTCTTCTTGTCCTGCATCTTGGAACACCAGTGATTGGCATATTGCTCTAAAAGCATCATAAAATATGGTATTTTAAGCAATACTTCTACTTAACAACAAAATGCATAAATGAACAAATACCGTGTATTAAAAACATGTGCACCAAGTAATTTTATGTAAGAATACTGACTGATGCAACAGTATTAGAAGAATACTGACAGCTGTTGATGTGGCTTTGGTTAAGGTTTGGTTAAAATGAATTTGTGCACTTCTAAAACCTTCTGTAGATGTTTACAACAAATAAAATATGAAATTGAAAACTGTCCACCCTGACTTTGTCACACCGACTTCAGAATCAAAAAGTTTCTCACCGCTGTTACTGCTGTAGGAACAGGGGTCGTCCATTCTCTCAGTACGGTCGGGGCAGTTGGTGAGGGCCTTCCATGCGTTTGCGAAGGAAACTGCTGTACCCTCCACCACTCCCTGAGGGGTCTTCAGATCATCTAACAGCATTTTGTTAAAATTTCCACACATACCTGCATAAACACAGAAATCACACATCATTGGCTGTCATGATGGATTCACTTTATAATTTAAATATTTTATCATGCTTTTTAAGATGAAGGACTCACCACAAGTCTTGCCCTGGAAGCTTTGGTGCACAGTGATGTACACCTGCATAAGAGGCACCAGCTGAACCTGCACCTGCAGCCCAAAGGTAGTCTGAAGCATGATGTGAAACGATGACGGCTTGAACACTGTGAAGTCAGCTAAGAGAAAAAAAATTAAAGAGTTTAAAAAACACTTCATATTAGGGGTTGCACCGACTAATCGATTAGTTGACTAGTTGACTTCAGTGCTCTGCCATGATGCTTTAAAGGGATACTCCATCCCAAAATGAAAATTTTGTCATTAAATCACTTACCCCCATGTCATTCCAAACCCGTAAAAGCTCAGTTTCTCTTCGGAACACAATTTAAGATATTTTGGATGAAAACCGGGAGGCCTGTGACTGTCCCATAGACTGCCAAGTAAATAGCAGTGTCAAGGTCCATAAAAGGTATGAAAGTTGTAGTCAAAATACTCCACCTGCCATCAGACGGGCAATCTGGGTTATATGAAGTGACGGGAACACTTTCTGTAAGCGAAGAAAACAAAAATAACGACTTTATTCAACAATTCCTTCGTCAACAGTCTCCTCTGTGTCTCTCCATATCACCATATGCTGCGTATGCTCTTCTATATCATCAGCACCACAAGGATGCACTGTTTCTACGTGCATTTAGCTTTGATTTGAAAGAAAACTGAGCATCCTTGTGGCACAGATGATACAGAAGAGCATACAATGATATGGAGAGACACAGAGGAGACTGCTGACAAAGGAATTGTTGAATAAAGTCATTATTTTTGTTTTCTTCGCTTACAAAAAGTGTTCCCGTCACTTCATATAACCCAGATTGCACGTCTATTGGCAGATGGAGTATTCTGACAATGACTTTCATACCTTTTATGGACCTTGACACTGTTATTTATTTGGCAGTCTATGGGACAATCACAGGCCTTCCGTTGTTCATCTGTAATATCTTACATTCTGTTCCGGAGACGAACTAAGCTTTTACAGGTTTGGAATGACATGGGGGTAAGTGATTAATGACAAAATTTCATTTTGGGGTGGAGTATCCCTTTAGGCTTGACGTCGCATAGTCACTGGTCCTATAGGGCCCAACAGGATAATAAATCTTTGAAGGACTTCCACATTTACGCTCCATTTCCAACACAGTTAAAATTACAAATAAATACACACTCCGAAAGCGCTCCACGAGTATATATATTATATTATTGGATGCTCGAAATTGAACGGGAGAATGCACGTTTTAACACCCATATATTGTACAGGTAAGTTATTCGCCGTTCTAATGTAATGCTCTGCTGCACTGTAACGCACACACATAGGCTACAGACAGTGGCTTGTACATCACGCACGGAAATGTATTATCAACACTGTTCTGTGATTTCTCAATAAAATAGCTTAGAAACTGAAAAGTTATATAATTTATTTCTTAATTAAATCCCACAGCTTCACTACTAGTAGAGAGACGCTGCCAGGTAGAATTAATTCAAACATGCAATCACTCTCACTAATGCGTTCATATGAATGTAATCTTTACTGTGCTACTTTATCTGTAACGTTATCTGATTTAGAACGAGCAGAAATCTGTGAGAAATATAACGACCCAAAGACAAAAGAACTGAAAAAAATTAGCTGTTATGAGAGCAATAACCATGTGGGCAGCACTGTCATATGCCATAGCTGTGCACAAGGTGTTTTTTTACAGCTCCAGTCTTATGTTCATTAATGATGTCATCAGTGACTAGTCAACTTCGTTCAAGCCCTACTTCATATATATATATTTTTTTTACCATATAGACTCTAAAACACAGAAAAGAAATAAAGAGTTTCTTCTCCCTCACCTGTCATGTAAGGAAGTAAAACGTCTGCATTGTGCTGGACTGTCCCGTCAGCTTTAATAATCAAAGGCTGAAAAAGAAAGAGCACAGTGTCAGGTGACACTGAAGACTAAAATTTCATACATTGCAAATCACAGGAATATACCACATTTCCAAATATATTAAAATAGAAAAAAAATTATTTAAAATGTAATAATATTTTACAATATTACTAATTTGACTATTTTCAATCAAATAAATGCAGCCTTGGTAAGCATAAACATTTTAAAAATCTTACTGGTTTTAAACGTTTGATCTTAAACTTATGTATCTCATTACACACTCATACTGTCAAAAAGACTTGTTTGCTGTAAAAGCCAAATATACAAGATTGTGGAAGTAGAGAGGTGTACGCACATTTTTCATGTCATTGTTAAACAGCACCACAACAGACTTTAAACAGGTATCAGTCTGTTGATTAAAACAAGGAACTATCTCCCCCAATATGTTGAACTTGGACTCCTTACAGTCCTACAAAAACAAATGCAGATGTTGACATTTATTAGGAATTTCACATATTCCTTAAGCATGGATACAAACATAAATCCCAACATGTCTTAACAATTAAATAAGGTGTAGTTAGTAACTAAAACACGCTCACTTTTGAAAGCACATAGTTACAGTCTCCATTGAAAGTGAATTCTTTCCCGTCAAAGGTGGTGAAGTGAGATCCTTCCTCTACTGCGCACAGGCCAGGGACGGGAATACTTGTACAGATCCATTCTCCCTTCTTACATATACTGAATTACACAATACAATTACAAACAGATGCTGAAAACAATGAGCTTCAGAGGTCAACATGATAAATCACAGTTCTGATGTTTTTATACATTTATAAAATTGCAGTTTTTCCCATTCCTCCAGTGCATCATAATTTAGCATTTTGTCAGGCATATGCAGTTAACAGTAATATTGACGTATATAAATATTGTTCTTCTATACAAGTAAAATATAGAATGCACTGGGATAAAAATAAATAAATTCTGCCATACATATCCATAATAGAAATATGAGGAGAACCGAGTAAGAAGGGTTTTATTACCATTCTCCGTCATCTTTGCGTAGGATCTCTCCTGTGCTGTAGATGCGGTCATGCTTGCACTTACACTTTTCTGCTGGGATGCAGCCCATGTTTGAGATGTCATCAAACACAGTTCCTATAATGAAGACACAATGCATTCAGTATCAACTTTATCTGGTTCTTTAAAAAAAAATACATTAAAAACACTAATATTATGAAACTTTATTACAATTTAAAATAATATATTTTTTAAAATATAATTTATACATGTGGGGCAAAGATTAATTTTTAGCAGCAATTACTCCAGCCTTCAGTGTCACGTGATCCTTCAGAAATTTGATGCTCAAGAAAAAAAGTCTTATCATCATTAATGTTGAAAAGAGTTGTGCTGCTTAGGCTACTCTTTTCAGGATTCTTCAAAAATAGAAATCTTTTGTAACATCATAAAGTAAATGTCTTTACTGTCACTTTTGATTAATTGAATGCATCCTTGTTGAATAAAACCACCCAAGACTTTTAAACAGTAGTTTATATTAATAAATAATGGTTTATATTATATAAACAGTGGTACTGACCTGGCGGACAGAAGCAGCCATCAATGTTGTGTTCCTCACATAGTGTGTTTGTGTTTTTGTGTGAGCATGTGTCCATACAGGGGGAGCCGCTTTCAGAATGTACCATATTGTACGGACATGTCACAGCTGCATAAAAATACAAGACACACAGAGTCTTTACATCTGCTAATAATAAGAATTAAAAACAAAGGAACAGCTCAAGAGAGAAGAATCCCATCATTTTCACCGGAATTATCAAGGTACTTACCACAGAATTTTGCTGTTCTCCAGTTCGGCGGAGTTCCTCCAGCGTGAGAGCACAGACGTGAATATTCAGACAAAGTCGCACAGAGCACAGAGGTGTCGGTGTCTTTATCTTTAGGTTGACGCAAGCAAATATCCTTTGTACAGGCCTTGATATACGGCTCACGGTTCAAAACCCAGCTACAAGAAGACCATTTTTCATCCTTCAAAAGGTCTGCACAATATGACCGCTGTTGTGAAAAGGACATGAAACATATTGAACCTCAAAGGTTCATATTAGGTAACAATACTGGAATTCTGAGTTGCTGCTGTCAACTTTCTTCTGTAACTTACAAATTTTTCACATTTGTTCACCACATTTTGCTCATCGGCGTTTTCAAAAGGATCTTTGCAGGTATGTGTTGGGTTGGGAACTCTGTGCATATTACCAAACTCAATATAGCCAACCTTCCGTCCTGCAATAAATAAGACACTTGATCTTGGATATGCTTAAAACTCTGAAAAATCTGAAATCCATGAGGAATTATCATTTATACTGTTCATAATTGGCCAAATAATGACTACCTATTGAAAAGTAAGAAATCAGGCTGTAAATGTGACTTACCGTAATCAATGAACTCATTGTAAACTGGGATGCCATTGAAATCGCCACACAGCCCACAAGTGAGATTGGAATATTTGGAGTCGAGTTCCACCTAACAAAGGGCCACAAAGAACTTCATTGTTAGATCATTTGACATAATATTTTTGTCCATTTGGATTTTATGTCAGTATTAATGTTACGTGATCAGAGCAAGCAAAACACTGGAATATGGAATAGACATAATTTGTGTTCAGTCTTGTGGGGAAAGCCAAAGTTATTTTATGTTGAATATAAATGGTTTGTGTTATGTATTTTGTTTGTGTTCAGTCTTGTGGGGAAAGCCAGCAAGGAATATGGAATAGACATAATTTGTGTTCAGTCTTGTGGGGAAAGCCAGTGCCAGCCCTTAGAAACTGATGAAAGTATTCCTATAATTTTAAATGATCATTATGTGAGAAGGATTCAGTGCACTTGTAAACTGTCCCTATCAAATAAACTACAAATAATATGTACATATTGATAAACTAAACCAGTAATATCACATTAAAATACTAGTTTAAAATTCAGAGATTTAACTTAACTACAGTGCCTTATGGTGGGGTAAGTTAAAATGCTGACTTGATATACCCCACAGCATTTGGCTCACTTTGCCCCATAGCTGCCCTTTTGGAAAAAAAAAAATAGCTCTGTTGCTTATCAGTTCAGGCTAATATTTATATGTTGCTAAATCACCTACAGTATATGTATCATGACTATTTTTAGACCTGGATAAATTTGCTTTGATGTAACAACAATTACATCTGTTATGCTAAAATTGTACTTTGACAAGCTAAAAACTGTTTTTAAAGTAAATGGGTGTCTTCCATTCCCCCCATGTGTTTCTCCTTTTCACAATCTGGCAGAAATGATGGGTGGTTCCAAAATACATGGTCACAAGACAGTAAAAGTGTACAGTTGCTAAGAAACAGGGGGTGGGTCAACTTACCCACTCTCCCCTACTTTCATTGAAGATGAGGCAGAAGCAGGCTCAGAGAGTGAGGGAGAGCCCACTCTTATCAAAACATCTACAATAAAGTCTGGAATTATTACAAAGTGTGCTGTCTTCTCTGTTAACTGTATATTTGTAACAACTGGATAATTTGTATTAACAAGCACCCACCCCCCAGTGCCTTTTTTTTTGGTTTGGGCCACTGTCCCTCAAAATGTCGGTGCACGGCCCTGGTAACAATACAATGGCACCAAATTATACTATAATTATATACTTGTTATTAATTGTCAGTATACACCAGTGAATATTACTTGCAGACTGAAATTCAGTATTGGAAACAACCATGTTCATAAGGACAGATATACTGTACATTTCAGTGTGTAACAGAGCATTGCCTTATATAGCATTTCACTTCACATGTTGCTTCATCTTGCACAATATGCTAAATCATTCATTGTCTGGTCACTTCCTTGAAATGTCTGCTACTGGTTTCCTGTGGCGTAAACTAGTTATACCTCAATTAAAAACTGTCGTGTTGTGCAATAAATAAATTCTGCTCCTTTAGCTTCTCAAAAAGATTATAAACGTCAAATTTAAAGCCATTAAGCCAAACACTTGTTCTTAAACATTTCATTTACCTCTGTCTAGAAAATCTCCAGCGTGATTTTAAAGTACTGGGTCTGTCAATCATGTATTTCGACATTTCAATTATTGGCAGTTTGCTGTCCCGCCCATCAGTGAACACAAGTAAACAGTCACAAATTATAATTGAACAAAGATACATCCAAAATCAGCCTACTTAAAAAACTTAACAAAATTAATAAGAAATATTATATTGTATAAAGTAAATATACAAATAGACTGAATAGTGTTCACTGTATAAATTCAATATAGGCTACATTAAGTCTTACTTATTTTACAAAAGTGATTCAGTCAAGGACAGTTGAGTGATTTCATTAAGTGCTTTTTTTTTTGTTGTTTGATTTGGATTATTGAGATTTATTGGAATGATTTGTTGGGATGGTTTAGAGGAAAATGAAAATTCTGTTTTTGTTCTAAACCTGTATGAAATTTCAACTGCTGTTGAACACAAAAGAATATATTTGGAACAATACTGGTAACCAATATATATATATATATATATATATATATATATATATATATATATATATATATATATATATATATATATATATACACACACACAATAATAATAACAATACAATAAAAAATACACTATTGGAGTCAATGGGGACCTGAGACTTTCTGGTTATGAACATTCTTCAAAATATATTCTGTTATGTTGAGGAGCACAAAGACATTCATACAGATTTAGAACAACTTGAGGGTGAGTAAATGATGCCAGTATTTAAATTTTTGGGTGATGATCTCATCATATAATGCCAGGATCTCATATAGACTACTACTACACATGATTTGTCTTTAACTATTAATGTTCATGTAAGACACAAATGACTGTGTTGACGAGAATACTCGCAAAGACGGGCATTTTGACACGTGTATTTGAACGGTTAAGCACAAGGAGCGGAAAAGAGCAGGTGCGCGCCGCGCGTATCAGGCTGAAACAGACTTAACGCGAGCATTTACCAGCATGAATTCTGCCCCACTGCTTAATGTCCATGAATAGTTTTAAACCATTTGTTTTTAAACCACAATGCTTAAAACGCGTTTAAGCTTACATCATTACGCGAAAAACGATTGACATTTCTACCGGGTTATTTCCCAAACCTTAAGCGAATATAGAGTTTGTTCAAACACAAAAAGCCAAATAAATCCATCAAGTTAATAATCAAACTAACCTAAAATCTGTGTGGACGATGGCGCTGTTTTTATCTGTTCCATGTGCCCGGTCCACTTGCTGTTCCACAACTTCTACTCCATCATCAGCTTTAGTAAAATAACCTGATAGCTGGGGATTTTTTACTGACTATGTCTGCTTAGTCTGCTGTTTGTGGGGGGTAGTGGTATCTGGCATGGTATCTGATAGATATGCACACAGTTCGTTCAAAAGTCAAATTCTGAATAAATGCATTTGATTGGTAAACCAAATTCAAACGTGACATTTCAATATCTAATGGTAATACATGGAATTTACAGCAAAGCTCCACTGAATATTAGAAGAAACTTGCACTGACTGATTTTAAAATATATCAGTGCCTTTCAGGGGCGTGTCTAGAACATTTTAAATGGGGGGCCAGGCTGAGACACTGCCTCAAAAAAAAGGGTGGGCTCAAAATGACCAGAATGAGCATGATGAGAAGAAAGAAAGAAATAAAAACATTGTAGAATCTATGGTACACTATTAAGAAGTGCCAACCTGTAAATTTTATTTTAGGGAGCTATTTCTACCTGATCTAATTCTTCAATTTCATTTTATCACTGTAATCTAATGTATAGACTAATTAGGTTAATATTCTTGGATTTAATAAAATCTAATAAATTAGATGTTACCACAGGAAAAATTTTACATATTCAATGAAGAAAAACACTTAAAGCAACTTAAAGGCTTTACTCAAATGAAAACATTTTCATCCTCCTCATGAGAGTATATGGTGGTTTTGTCTCAAACGTAAAGTTTTTGTTCCATGCTGAGTTATACAGTTGAATCCTCTCATTATAATATACACAATGTAAATAATAGATTGATCATGCAGTGTAGAGAGATTCATTGGTCATAACAGAGATCACAATGAACAAAGAGAGACAGCTTTTTAGTGATTATAAAGGGAGCGCTCTTTGTGAGCTTTCTAGGCTATAATCCATTCAAAATGTAGAACTTCAGTTTTTTCAGCTGTACACACTTTGCAAAGTTTTGGGAATAGCATCTGTATAGTTATGTGGGATTCACTCTCGAAATAACAGTGATTGACATAGTGATAACCATAGCAATGCATGGGACAAAATATGTGAAAATGTGAATTAAGACTAGAGCACCCTCACTAATTTCAGAAACACCTTATTTGTGCAACCGGACCTGGTTGATATGCTTTTATTGTAGAACTATATACAAAAAGAACAAAATACAAATGCACTAAATAAAATAATTTAATAAATGCATATTTACAATATGCACTTAACTTGAATATGTATTACATAATAAAATAAATAACTACAGAAGGCTGACTATAATCAACTTGCTTCCATTTAGAAGGATAAGCCTACTCTTCACCTGAATTAAAAAAGCTCTTGGCCTTCAGTGATACAAGTACAAAGTTTGAGTGCGCACACCCGATATCTGAGCGAGAGCAGAGCCAATTCATAAGAGAACACTGTCTATTTAAAAGTGTACATCCAGTCTTGTGAGTGGAGAGATTCTTGCTTGCGCATTTCATGGATGTGCTATCGCGTTACATTACTGCGGTCTCTACATTTTGTCAGTAAGATATCGCTATAGAAACTGCCTTAAATTCAATAAGTAGCCTATATTGAAGAGAAAAAAACGGTAGCTGCCTATATTGCCCATGCCAAGATCCGCCACTGCCAGATACACTTAGAAATTTAATAAAAACAAGCCAGACACACGACATCTGGTGGGGGGGCACCTGGGGTGGCCAAACAGTGTATACATGTAGACACACCCCTGTTTGTTTTGTCTCAAGATGCACACCAGTTATGTGTTTTCAAAGGCATGTTTATGAAAAATTACTTAAATGTCCTAATTGAACTATGGCCTAATCCTGGTTTAGTCTAAGCCCTGTCTGTGAAACCAGGCCATATGCAGCCTACCGATCCAATCCATGAATCGCTTAACTGACTTAATTACTGAACCGTTGTCCATCTTGGAAGGAATTAAGCAAGTTAAGTGTATTTTAGGTTTGTGAATCTTAAATCATTCTGATATCCATTTGAAACCCTGTAGTTAAATATGTACTTTTGTAAAAGTCATTTTGAGCTCATGATGAGCCACACTAGCCTACAGCCTCACCATAACAGCATCCTCTTTATTCCACTTGACAGTGATGCCCATTTTGGAATAGAGTCTGGTGTAAAGTGTATTCTCTTCCACAAGAATCCCTGCGACTTGCACAGGCAGCATTACTCTGAACAAGAGAAAAGATTCAAATGAAAGACTGACCAACCAGAATACATTTTAAAGCTATTTAAAGCTGTGAAAGAAAATAAGCAGCATTTGGGTTTCCCAGAATCTTACTTTTTTCCATTGACTACGGCCTTTTTCTCTGTCAACTCAACACCAATGTCATTGATGGTAATCGACACCCTGCTGATCTTTGGGCCAGTGCTGTTTTCTGTTCTCTTCACGTGAACCGAGAACTGGCGGACGAGGCTTTGGCAGTCAGACACCAGGTTATACTCGCACATGCCTGGGAACTGATACATGTCTCCATCGAATGTCTTGAAGTGGAAGTTTCCCCACATGCTGCAGATGTTTTTGACATGGTTACTGGTATAGACTGCAAAAAAAAAAGAAAAATGAAAAGTCAAATATGAAAAAATTATGAGAGAATTTAAAGCATTTTTTTGCAATTTTTATTCTTCTACCACAGCCCATAAATAAAAATATCATTTATTAAAAATAAATCAAATACAAATTTCTATAAGTGGCATTTCAAATGTTGATCCCTGAAAAATGTATGTAAAACATGTAATGTATTATTAAAAATCCATGCTTACAGCAGTTATATAAATGTATTTATATTTGAATTATATGTCCTTAAACTTTAATTACAATTATGCTCTCTGTTTGCAAACTCAATTAAAATTCAGTAATTCAAATGACGTTCTCAGATAATTCCTTATTTGGTCACTTTTACATTTGTACTAAAACAGTCAATCCACAAATTTATGCAAAGTTGATCAAGCTGAATTTCAAGTCATCATGAAGGGAAGTAAATAAACTTTTGCCACTTTTTCACAACTGAAAATATTAAGTAACTTCTAAGGCAAGTCATCAATGGCAACTGATCGTATCAGGTTCAGGTGATGAAACTATGATCTTCAGCAGTCATCACCTAGGTGGTTCTTTTTTTTTTTTTTTTTTTTCAGATTCTGATACCAATGCTGTTTCCAACCACATCATCAAGCTATTTGCACCAACATTGCCATGGTCAAGGTTACAATCCTCAAGAAACATAATGATAAAAAAGAAAAAAAATGCTGTGAATAATTTTTTTTAAACTTAATAACTCATGTACATACTCAAATTCTAACACACTTAAACATATAAATAAATAAATAAATAAATAAATAAATAAATAAATAAATAAATAAATTCATTTTGGGATATTTATTCAAATATGGGCATGTTTGACCCTGTGGACTTTTCGGAAAATAATTAATTCATCCAAAAATAAAATATTTATCATCAAAACTTTTAGAGTATTAAAGAATAAAATAAAATAAAATAAAATAAAATAAAATAAAATAAAATAAAAAATAAAATAAAATAAAATAAAAAATAAAATAAAACAAAATAAAATAAAATAAAATAAAATAGAAAATGAAATAAAATAAAATAAAATAAATGGGACAAATGAAACCCCTCAAGAATCATTTCAAGTAGGATGTTTTTGACTGAAAGTTAACTCTTACCCGTGTTTGAATCAACCTGAATGCCGGTAAGTGCCAGAAGCAGTATGCAGACTGTGGATGTTCTCCACTCCATGGTAGGAGGTGAGAGAGGTCTAAAGGTAGAGCTCCAGTACTGCTGGATTTCTTTTCATACCCTTTTATATCATTTCTCAATCATCTTTCTCTCCCCACCCTGCAGGGAGGGTCTGCCAGCTTTCTGTAATGTTTATGACAAAAAAAAAAGTCAACCTGCTATTACAAAAGACCAGTTATAGCGTGTTTGTGTGTGTGTGTGTGTGTGTGTGTGTGTGTGTGTGTGTGTGTGTGTGTGTGTGTGTGTGTGTGTGTGTGTGTGTGTGTGTGAGGATTACAAAAAATACCATTCACTCCTAAATCCTGCAAAATAAATATACAATGATATGGAGAATGAGATGAAGACTAATGGTCTTGTGTAAATAACTAGAGTCTTAAGTGTCTTGAGTTACTTTGTAGACCTAATTTCTCGAGTAGGGTATGATCATAAACGTGTCAAAAGAATAAAATTTTCCATCAAGCTTGCAGCAATATGCCAGTAAATGTCAAGTGATCACATACATGATTGCATGTGAGGTTTGAACATCCTGTCTGGCAGATAATCTGACGTGCAGCATCTTTGCAGGTACCTAGGTGTGTCTCAAGCTTCTGAATGCCACCAGTGCTTTCGCGAATTAAAACAAACTGACCGTTCACCATCTGGCAGCGCTCATATCCCTATCCTTTTCTTTTCCAAGATTTCAGATTTGTAAGAATTGTGATGTCATGCATAACCATTTATGGGTATTTCTTCAGCAATTTTTTCAAGCATAGTTGATCCTGTGGACCTTTCGAAAAATAGTTCATCTGGAAATGAAACATTAGTCAACAAAAAGTTTTACAGTATTTATAGCAGAATAAAATAGAACAAAATAAAACAAAAAAAAAATAAAAATCAATTACATTTTAATTCCAATGAAAGAGTAAAAAATCTGAATGAAATAATAAAAAATAAATAAATAAAAAGAAAAATATCAAAGAGTTAAAAAAAAAAAAAAAAAAACTGTATTAGCCTAGACTAGAATAGTGCCAGCCCAAGCCTTTATTGGGCCCTAAGCAGAATTTTACATGTGGCCCCCTCAGTGCCGCCAATATGACTGATTATTGTCAATGCTTGATTATTCGCACATTATAAATCTAGCACACCCATTATCAATTGTATTTGCTTTAGCTGTGTTGCTTACATCATACCACTGTTTTTCCCCTTCTACAATTTTTAATTGTAACAGTAGCAAACCCAAAAGAGTGGTCTGGTGTTAATTTGCACTTTAACATTCAAAGCCTTACAAGTGGCATTCTTAATGTGGTGCACTGAAAATTAGCTAAATAAACCAGCAGATAATGCATTTGCAGAACAGAATCTTATTTTAACAACATAAATTATTAAACACACATCTAAAACAACAACTTTTAATCTAGGGCACTGTCAGCCAGACTGACAGTCCAGTGAGAACTGGAAAGAAGAGTGGGAAAAGGCATTATTTATATGCAAAAGCAAAATTCTGTTATGCTCATAAACGACCATCAGAATCCATGGACTCACATAGTCCACATTCTGTTGCATACAAGTCTCTGTACACTCCAATACATCCCTTACGAAAAAGAAGTTTATTCAAGTGTGCTATTAGTATACTTCTTTTAAACTAAAAATAGGAAAGTATGCTTTTAGTTTGCTTTTTATGTACTTCTCAGAAATGGGCTTTATGTACTTCTCAGAAATATACTTAAAATGACATTTAAGTATACTTGACTTATACTTACAAAAAGTCTAAATATACTTGAACTTTACTTAAGTATACTTAATAAAATAAACTTGAAGTATACTACTTTTTGGTAAGGGATGTTCATCTGGGGCTGCTGTCTAGCAACAATACTGTCTACAGCCCAAAGATGGTCTGAAGCATGATGTGAATTGATGACGGCCTGAACACCCTGAAGTCAGCTGAAAGAAAAAGAATCAAAGAGTTTGAAAAAAATAATTTCTTCTCTCCCTCACTGGTGATGTAGGAAAGTGAAACGTCTGCACCATTTTACCATCCTTTCAGCTGAGTCTGAAGAAAGCACAACATCAGAGTTTTATTTTGCACAAGCTGTGTGTACTTCATTTTTATATTCTCTAAAATCCCCTGTTTGTTATAAATTCCATAGTAAAACAATTAAGGAACAATTTGAATGATGAACTTAGGGTGCTTTTAATTTCTTATTTATGGATCCTTGTTTCCTTTCCTCGCTTCCTTTTCTTGCTCCACCCCCCTTAGTATGCGAGGGATGCAAGGAAAGAAAACAAGGATGTAGGAATCAAATGAATGCTTATTTGTACATTGGAATATTCTTGATTACTCAAGCATCACTTCAAAGCGTCATCATCTGTGTTCAAGGGAACTGCTCTAATGTTATAAAGTTTGGTTATGACATTCATAATATTAATGAAGCAATATGCCAATTGACATACATGAGAAGATGTAAAGTTCATGTAAACTGCAAAGGTAAAACATAAATTAAAATTATCATAACAGATGTGAAGGGGACAATTTATATGTGCATCAGGTTTTTCGACAAGTTTAAAAAATGCCGTCTACAGCAGGGGTGTCAAACTCAATTCCTAAAGGGCCAGAAACCCTAATTAAAGACACCTGATCCAACTAATCAAGTCCTTCAGGCTTATTTGAAAACTACATGGTATGTGTGTTGGAGTAGGGTTGGAACAAAACTCTGCAGGGCTCTGGGCCTTCAGTTTGACACCCCACGTCTTTCAATTATTGGCCATTTGCTGAAAAGTCCTGCCCATTTGAGTGCTTGCCCAATCATTACACAATGATGGCGTTTAGGTGGGACCAGAACCAACGGTTCTGGGTGTGACATACTGAAAATACAGTAAATGACACGGCATTGCCCAATGAAAAATGAATTTTTTTTTTTTTATTCTAAAAGCATGTAAGCTGTGTCCACCGAGTCTTACCACAGGCCCTTTGACTCTCTCGGGCAGCTATTTCAGTCATGCAAATACAGCTCCAATCTCTTTGAATGGGGAAACATCAAATTCTTCAAAGCTGTTCACCAAGCTTACGATTAAATTTCATATTTAAAATCACCAATGAAACCTAACAACTGTGTCATAAATTGTTTCATAAGCTCAAATAGCATTAAAAAAATTTTCAGGCTCATGTGCCATTCTAAACACGCATCTCAGAACACTGACTGTTTCTATAACAACCAGAGCTTCTAACTGAAGACTTTACCAATTAGTGATTGGTTCTTTTATTTATATCAAGCGTTCATTAAATTTTCTCCTATTCATCTGAGAGGCCCATCTTGCAATATCTTAAGTCTTCGATCTTAGAAAACAAAGATGCCATGGTTAAGATTACAATCCCCAGGAAACACTGCGAAACCTAACTCTAACCATTAGGTCCACAGAGATGTCATTTGGCTTTGCAGTGAGCACTACTTGGAAAATATGTGCTTGGGACAAGAATAAAAGTCAAGCAAATAAATGTTAAAGGCAACAAAAAGTTTTCAAGACAATTTTATGTAATCTTCAGAAAACAAAAGGAAAAACACTGAAATCTGTTATTTTTATTTCTGAGTGCACTTCTGTATTTGGTTGCATTGTGAGCCAAACTGATGAAGATATTTTCTTAATTTGCTGGTGTGTTTTTTTTTTTCTTTTTTCTATTTGCATGTTTTCTTCAGTTGCAGTGTTCTCTCCACCACCATCCAAAAGTTCCTCCAAAGGCAAACATCTTTTTTGATGTACATCTAAAGTGAGATGATGGCTCCACCTTTTTGTGACACTGCAAACACAAGTGTAAACAGAAAATGCCTTTATGAAACCGGGCAACATTGTTGGCAAAGGGAGGGACACTGGTGGTTGTACTGCCTTGAGTTTCTATCGCCACTGCCTCATTTATGTTGTGTACAGTGTAAGTAATTGCATGGTTTATTAGATACTGAATTCAAGTCGGTTCACTTCTTGGGAAAGAGTCAAATCTGACCATCGAGTTGAGGACAAAACCTTGGATTTGTGCAGTTTACAATAATCTACAATCCATACCAAATCTGAATGTTTCATGTAGGCCTACAGAAATGTTGAACTTGAATTTGTACAAATAGTACTGTGGGGTTCTGAAGTCTGAGACCACATTTAAACGTGAAAATACAGTTATGCGCTAAAATGAAAAATATAAGAAATATTCTGCACTGCTTCTTGATCATGAGTCAATTAATGATAAAGAAAAAAAGCACATACACAGTTGTTAATCTAGGCACAGTGTGAAAAAGAAAACCTTTCGACAACAAAAACCACAACCGTTTTAAAGTGACAACAAGGATTATTCCTCCAGGGGGCGCATAGAGGCCCAGAAACCTTAATTGACCCGCATTCAACTCATGCTTTATTGTTCCAAAAGTACAGCGGAGGAAGATGAGACTGAGGCCGGTGAGGAGGCGGACACTATCGGGGAGACGGTGTACAGCAAACACTGGCTCTTCTGCACCCTGACCCGCCTTATTCAGGTATATGCATGCATGCATGCTAGACTTCCACATCATTGGTCTCCAGATAACAAGCAAGATTCAGTTCATATACCAAAAATCTTGTCCTGCATGTTTCAGGCCTACTTCTTGTCAGCAAGAAGTTTTTAATCATTTAAAATATAATAAAATGTAGTATGATCACTTTTCTTTTATATATTTTAATAAGTACAGGTCAGATTTAATTATGTTGATTAATTTTTACATAAATATATGTTACATTGAAAGACGTTATATAATATTTAAATAAATGTCATTTGTGTTTTACTAAAAATACATGTTTTAAAGTTTTATTCTTAATAACATTTAAATATGATTTGACCACTTTTAATTGTAATTGTCTTTATAATTTTTATCTTAATTATATAAATATTGTTCTAAAGTAAAAAAAAATACATATAAAATGGATGTATGTGTTGTATGTGTTTTAATTACATTTAAATATAATTTGACCCCTTTTATTATTAAATTCTATCTATCTATCTATCTGTATCAGTCTGTCTGTCTGTCATCAGTTAATCAATTTCCTGAAGCTGTGCAATTCCTGCATTTCTTTCTTAATATATAGTTTATTTACCTTCTAGATGGTGACAGATCAAGAAAGTGGGCTGAGTGGTTCTTCATTGGAACTGACAGAGGATCTGGAGGAGGACTTGTGTAAAGTATGGGACATGGCTATGGATAAGGTAAACTGAAACACACGGTATTCAACACCCTGTTCCATGCCCACCAGCTATAAATGCATAACATGTGTTTTCTCTCTAGGATGTGGCTGTTTTTTTTCAAGAGTTCAAAGCTCCAGGTATCTTGCTGGGTGTGATCGCAAAGTCACGTAGTCCACGGCTCACGGTTAGTCATTTTACCACTGTAACTGCTTTACATAATGCTTGTATGTCTGTAACATCTTATAATTGCTCAGAGCTTGTGTTACTCGAAATCTGCATTGGAATTCTGGGTAATATGGCCTGTTTCCATTACACATGTGTATCTCTCACCCAGAACTCTGACCTATGGTAAGAGACACACAGGTAGCATCTTTCTCCCTTTCTGTTCACTTCAGAATAATTGAACTATTTTTGTAAATACAATACTGCTAACTCTGTTAAATGAAAACATGTCTGACGTGTTCTCTGGATCTCAGTGCTGTTTTGCTTCTGCTGTGATGTGACAATGATCCACCTACGCTCTTGGAAACTTGCAGGTCAGTGCTGATAAAGCCCTGTTACAAAATTTGAAGAAAACTTCGCAATATATGCTGCGTTCTACTGAATGTGGTTGTGTGACTTGCAATACTGTGGCTTCCTCAGGCTCCTGCTAACCTGTGTTTCTCAGCCTGACGTTGCCTCTTTGTGGTTAGAGAGGATACAGCAGCAGACGACGGTGTGCAGTGGTCTGTGTTTCATCATGACCAGCTCCACCAATGGTCAGTGATGTTTAAAAATTTTGCTAATGGTACTTTCTACAAACAGGCACAAAAAGTGCCTGAAACTTGATTTTTGCTTTTTAGAAATGAACATTAAATACACATTTACTACTACTACTACTACTACTAATTAATAACATTAGCTTTTTATTATTAATATATATTATTGTTAATATTTAATATATAAATAATATATAATAGTTAATATCAGTATATAATATAGGTTAACATTAAAAAAGTACTTAAGTTAATTGAAAATCAGTGTGTGTTTTTAGCAATAATAATAATAATTCGTATCATTATTGTTATTTACATTTATTTTTATGAACTTTATAAAAAATGTTTGCTAGTTTGGGACCAAATGTTGGCTTAATAGTTAATATTAATTATTAGATAAATAGTTATTGATAGTTATATATATATATATATATATATATATATATATATATATATATATAAATTCACACACTTTATTTTTTTATATTTAAATTCTTTGAATGTTTATTCGTAAACCGTAATTTAAGTCTTAAATGAAAGCAAACAGCTGAGAAAGAAAAGACATGTGTAACAGTACATTTGATCTGGACAGCTCTTAAAGTGACAGCTAAATCACTTTTGTAACTTTAATAAGAAGAAATGTATAATTAATTAACACGGTGAAGAATATGAAGCGTTTTTATACATTTGATTACTTAAAGTGATACTCCACCCCAAAATGAAAATTGTCATTAATCACTTACCCCCATGTCATTCCAAACCTATAAAAGCTTTGTTCATCTTCGGAACACAATTTAAGATATTTTGGATGAAATCCGGGAGGCCTGTGACTGTCCCATAGACTGCCAAGTAAATAGCAGTGTCAAGGTCCATTAAAGGTATTAAAGTCGTCGTCAGAAAACTCCATCTCCCATCAGACGTGCAATCTGGGTTATATAAAGTGACGGGAACACTTTTTCATACCTTTTATGCACTATGACACTGTTATTTACTTGGTAGTCTATGGGACAGTCACAGGCCTCCCGGTTTTCATCCAAAATATCAAAAAATTGTGTTCCAAAGACGAACAGAGCTTTTACGGGTTTGGAATGACATGGGGGTAAGTGATTAATGACAACATTTTCATTTTGGGGTGGAGTATCCCTTTAATGAATAATGAATACGTTTAGGAAATTCTTAATGTTAATATTTTATGTATAAAAGAATATATAATAAAGGTTATATTTTCACCACCCAAAATTTTTAATTCATCACAGTTAATATTTAAAAAAATATATTTTATTTCAAATGAATTGACATTTTATATTAATAGACAAAACAAAATTTACATACATAAAATACATACATTTGATGTGTTTTAATGCTAGTTTAGATAAAATGGATTTGAGCCTCTCAAGTATTGGGACAACAAATACTCTGCATCTCTCTCTGCAGTGGATTTGGTGGTTAAGGTTGGGGAGCTGGTGGATAAGCTCTTTGATGAGGATGAGGAGATGATGAAGAGTTGGGTGTCCACCCCACCCAGCAACAGTGACCCAAATATGGACACACAGCAGGACATTGTGTCCTCTCTGCTTGAGGCCGCCACACAGCTTAGGTGAGACACATTAATTAAGGTGATGTGACCTTCTGCTCGTCTGTTTGTCTGAGTTGTTTACTGTACCAATATATTCTTCTGTCTGCAGCTAGAGGAAGATATGACGTTCCACCTGAATCAGATTAATGTTGTTTTAGAAGTGTATCTTCATTCACTCCAGCTTCTGACTACAGTAGAAGAGGGCATGCAGGCACTGGGTGAGACACACACACACGACCCTGAAAATTAATTTATATTTAAAGTTTTTGTTAGGGGCAATAACATATTCACTTTAGCTGCACATTGGCATTCCTTCTCTGATATTCAGTCTCTTATGCTCACCAAGGCTACATTTATTTAATCAAAAATACAGTAAAAACAGTAATATTGCTGTTTAATATAATTTATTCCTATGATGCAAAGCTGAATTTTCAGATATCATTACTCCAGTCTTCAGTGTCACATGATCCTTCAGAAATCATTCTAATAAGCTGATTTGATTGATCTAATAAGACATTCCTCATTATCAATGTTGAAAACAGTTGTGCTGCTTAATATTTTTGTTGAAATGGTGATAAATTGTTTTCAAGATTCAGCATTATTTTCATCATTTAGTTGAAATAGAAGTCTTTTGTAACATTAGAAAATGTCTTTATTGCCTTTTGTTGATCAATTTAATATGTCCTTGAAGTATTCATTTTTATCATTTGTATTGATTTCTTGTTTTTACCTTGTCTACAGTATCAGATGGAACGTGTGGTCATGCGGTGTGGACGTTTGTGTGTAAGATCGTATGTGAGGATTTATGTCAAGCGGACGATCCTCCTCTCATCCTGCAGGAGCAGAAAGCTCTCCTGGGCCCAGCGTTCGCCCTACTGTCAGCGTAACACTCCAGCCTGCAGACAGATATCAGTACAAAACACACTTTTAGCATATCAAATCCATTGCTTCATGAGAGGCATTGTGTTGTTTGTTGAATGTTTGCTGTTGTATTGCCGTTTTGGTTTCATAATGTGTGTTTATTCATATCAGGTTCAGAATTATTAGGAAGTCTTATTCGCATCCTGCAGTTCAATGCTGTATGCCATCAGAGCCGAACAGCTGGAAACTCATATAACTCATGTATTATATTATACTATGAAAATGTAAAGTATATTTCAAAATTCCTAAATTTAAACATACAAATGTTAAATATATTACTGATTAATTTATTGAAAATTCCCTTTAATCTTCAGGATCTGTTATCATCTATAGTCAAGGAAGGCTATTTGACAGAGAGAAGCTGTGTGTCTGCTGTTGGCACCCTTGTACCTCAACATGTAACAGCGGTGCATTCTTCTCCTCTTTTTTTCCATTATGCTTAACATTAAAAGAGTACACACATTTCTATAACTTCCAGCATATTATAGCGAACATGTGCTGACGTTTTTTTTACGCACACTTGGAGTGTTTACTGATGTTCACTGCTACAAAAACCCATCAGGTGTCCTGCAAACGTGGGTGCCATGTCCAGGCTGTGATCACCTCCCTCATTTGCTTTCCAAATGGCCAACAGAACGGGGAGAAAGGGTCTACTGCGCACTTCCCGCATATGTGACGCCAGCAGGAATATAGCAGCTCTTTAATTAAGAGTTCGGATTGATATGCAGAGCGTGCTGCATTCTTATGGAAATGTGGTGTGTAGGAGGAGGACCTGAGAGAGACACGGCCAGACACTCAGCTGGGATCTCAACCTGGCTTGAATAGAAAGCAGACGGGGGCTAATTTTAACCACGTTTGCGTGATTTTGAGCCGCTGGCTTTTGTCGTTTTTGAGGGAATCTTGGCCTGAAAAGGCCAGATACTCAGGTTTATAAGAACTTTTGATTGACATGTGTCTGTTTTTAGCTCTACCTGAGGAAGATCTGACAGTCTTACCTCAAGCTGAGGAAGCGCTTGAGTTGGTTTGATCCAGACCACTGAGTGTATGAGAGAATGCTCAACTAACACGAGTTGACAGAAGACTGGTTGAGATGGAGGAATTGCTGTTCATTTGGAAGTGAAAGCGTAAACATATATGATTGGCAGCTGTCAGTCATCATCCAACTCATGCCCAGATCATGCAACATGACCTAAAATGCACATCGCCCACTTTCTAGTCTACTATGTTAGATGTGTGCAACAGCCAGTAAAAGTCATACATTTGGGTTTAAATGCACACAAACCCCAAACCTTTGACATTCAGTAACTGAGCCATCTTATTTATTATTTTTAAAGGCATACAGCAGAAATGCATAAGCAATAAATAAATAAATAATAATAAAAGTTTTAAATTACAAAATAATTTTGAAATAGTTAATTCTGAGAAAAGGTCAGCATAATTTGCTTGCAGATGCTACTTGGTTTGATCATTTTTTATTTAATATATTATTTATACACTACTATTAGATTAATTTGTTGTCAGTAAGAATTGTTTTTTTTTTTTTTTTTTTTTGAAAAAAAAAAAAAAAATTCAGCAAGGACACATTAAATTGATCAAAAGTGACATTAAAGACATTTATAATATTACAAAAGATTTCTATTTCAAATTCTTTTGAACTTTTTATTGATTTATTGATAAAAGAATCCTGAAAAAAATATTAAAAAAAAAAACAATATATATATATATATATATATATATATATATATATATTAAGCAGCACAACTGTTTTCAACATTGATGATAATAATAATAATAAGTGGGTTTTTTAAAGACATTTTTTAGTCAAAATTTACACTATTTACACTTTCCTTATACACGCTACTGGTCTAGTTGTGATTGATAAATTGGTTCATATTATTCCAATGAAAACACTTTTCTCTTTCTAATCTTTCATCAAAAATGTACATCTGAATATTCCTTTTCAGGAATCCATCTTATTTTTTAACCCCTGTTCTTCAACCACATCACTCCATTCTGGTATATAACTCCCTCTTTTCACAGTCCAATTAATTTGGTTGTTAAAATTAGCTTCCCCTCAATTTTTTTTCACATTTACACTGGGTAAAATCAGATGCAAACAGTGTTTTATTTTGGGTTTAAGTGTGGCCTAAATGACCCCAAAAAACATCCCAAAAAAACTAAAAACATTGTCATTATTTAGTGGTAGCCACCTCATTACGGTTCATATAAATTCAGTGGTATCTTTATGATTGATTACCTCAGAAATTCCATTTGATGAATAGACAACTGAATCAGGTAGGAACTCAACAATGCATGTCATTAAACATGAATGAGGTCTTTGGAGTAGTCAGCAGTCACGTGACACATGCAACCACACGTCTGCATTGTGCTCTCTGGCACGTACGTCCCTTTTTTTCACTCGTTCGTCCAGCTGCTTCTGCGGTGAAGCTCATTAAGGGCCGTGAAGCTGCCTCTCATCACAGCCTCCTTCAGCTGCTGTTTATCTCTCCTGTCAACAAGCACACAATGAAACTTCTCTTGGTTCATGCTGGATTTCCCAGAATAACTCTGATGCCATCTCATATTTGATGGTGTGTACCAACTGTTTAAAGATGAATTCTGTCATTATTTACTCACCCTGATGTTGAAACACTAGCTGAAAGTTTGAGAAATATTTTCCTTTCTTTCTATACAAGGACAGTTTATAGTGCCCACAGCTGTCAATCTCCAAAAAGGACTGAAAATCAAAATGAAAAGTATCATAATTGTAGTACAAATACTATATTCCATGCCTTTATAAGCCTATGTGTGATTCACTGCAAATCTCAATTACATATTTTACAAAATCACCCTGAATGTAAGATACATGTCATAGGTAAATATAATTTTAAAAACATAACAAATTGTTATTTTTGTTATATTTATAGTATACTATTATTATAATATACATTTTATTATTATTATATACCACTTTATATTTTTAAAGTCATGCTATATATAATAATACATATAAAAACATATAAACATAAATATAAAAAAATAACTACTTACTACTATATGAATTATACATACTGTATGTATGTGTGTGTGTGTGTGTATATATATATATATATATATATATATATATATATATATAAGCAATTAATTTAGAAATTATATCTAAATCATTTATGTATATATATTTATAAAATATATCTGTATTTATACATTTCTCTCTAATATATGTGTGTGGAGTGAAGGAGAGAAAGAGAAGAAATTAAGAAATGAATTTGTCACACTGAAAATAATTTTAAACAGTCCTAAGATATGCATTATTATTTTTTGTATAGGAAATAAAAACAGTGTCATGTTTTTTTGTTGTTGTTGTTGTTGTTGTTTTGTTTTGTTTTTGTTTTTGTTTTTTTTTTTATTTATTATTTTTTTTTTGTGTTAGAAATAGATGTATTTGGAATAACATGAGAGTGAGTAAATAGTGACACATTTTGTATGTTTAAGAAAACAATTGCTTTAACATCCTTTTCCTTTCTTTCTTTCTTTCTTTCTTTCTTTCTTTCTTTCTTTCTTTCTTTCTTTCTTTCTTTCTTTCTTTTTCTTTCTTTCTTTCTTTCTATCTATCTTTCTGTTTGCTTTTAATCTTGTTTATCTTGTACCTGACGTGATATATGTGTAAAGAAGGAAGTGTTAGGAAGCCTTCAGGAACATTTTGATGTCTATCAGTAATGACAGTCCGTCTGCATGAATGGAAACAGGGTCCAGTAAACTTGCAACCCTCCCGGGCTTTGAAATGTCAGAACGTATTGATTTCTCAGCACGAACCTGACAGCCATTTAAATGACCGATTCCTAGTGAATCTGCTCATATAGCAGTGGAGTGTTTTCTGCTGACCGGCTGTTAGCATATGTTTTGTGTTTGTTCTGTCAGAGATGGAGCTCCTAAAATGACAATCTTCCAATAACAATGACACAAAATGAGTCAGTGTACATAAAAAAACTTTGCTTTTGTATGCACTTTTTTTTTTTTGATAGTGTGACATTAAGTGACTCACTTCCAGTAAAAAGTTTGCTCATAATGCAAAGTGTATGTTTATGCAAATGCATTTATGACCTGAATATTCCTGTTTCACAATTCAAACTCATGTTGCTATTGTTCATGCCTGATGAACTCATTTATAATGCAAAGCAGATTTCTGCGTACAGCAGATGCCATGCATCCAGTTCATGGTAGAATCTAGATCTGTGAGAACAGAATTAGACAGGAAGCTACTTTTATATACTACTGCAGCAGTCAAGCCTAGACTTTTACTTTTTCTTTTTCTTTTTTTTTTTTTGAGTGAAAAACTTTGCTGCTCCAGTAATGTGTTTGTGTGTAAGTGGTTTACTGTGTGTCTTCTTGTGCACTTTGTGGAGTTATATCACAACTGAGATTAGGGCAGATCACCAAGCTCATTTATCATCCTGTGTGTGTGCGTTTGAGTAAATTTCCTTGATTGAAATGAACAGAACTGGGCCAGGTTATCAGTGAGGGGTCTGTCTAGGATGGGCATGTTCTCTGTGCCACCTGCTAAAAGGAAACACACTGACATTTTCCCTTGTCTCTAGTTGCGCTCTCTCACACAGCGGTTTTGTCTATACAAAATGGATTGTGATGTTCTGCCTCTTCAAGGAATGCCAGTAATTTTTTGGCAAACCTGCTTGTAAATGCATAACTAGTCCAATTTTAGCTTATTTGAATGTTTATTGTGACATGGAAGATGGAGCCTAGCACAAAATTTAATGTGATATTAAAATGGATACAGCAAAATCTGTTAAAAACATTTCCTGGTCTTAAAAAAAAGAAGAAAAAAGGATATCTAATATAATATATAATATATAATATAATTTTTTATATTTAATATAATTTTTTTTTTATTATATGATTTTTGTTTTTAATGTAGTTCATCATTATTGTATTATAATATTTTTATATTTTTTAATTATATATTTATACATAATCTATTTTTAATTGACTAATGATTGTAAGGAATACAATTTTTCTAGCTGTCTCGTGGTTGTGAGTGAGCTGTAATGAGATGAGTATGTACCGATGAGCATTCGCTGCAGCTAAGAGCCTCTTCAGAACAAACAGCACAAAGGAACCAGAGGCTGCATAATGTAAGCCAACCCTTCCTTTAATTAACACTGAGCTCGCTTTGTGTAGAGAGAGAGACTGACTCATCATGTTTAAATATCAATTTCTAACATCAGTTCACTTCATCTAACTAATCTACTCCAAACTATCAAGACAAGAAAAAACATCTTCAGCACTGATCTTTAAAACTATCGGCTGCATACACATAACTACGAACCAGTTGAAACTCACTAGAGCTCTCAGTACAGTTGTTATGTTTCAGTCACCTATCAGGGTTATATGGTTTGTATAAATTTAACAAGTATACAGTAGGCTACAAAGTTTCCCTTTTATGTTACCTAATGTTCACTTTTCTGACTCTCACAGCTTGATTGTCATCACGTCTGCCGTAATGTCAATGCAAACAGACTCTTGAAAGGCTCATGGGACTTTGACACTGCACCCATCAGTCATGACAGCACAGCATCCGTGTCGTCTCCAGATCCCTGGAGCTCAGGCTTTGATCTAGCAGCAGTCCTCAGCCTCCTCCCCACACACCCCGTCCAAACGCCTGTGCTGTTGATAGGAGTTTGTTTGCCTTCCGCCAGGTGGGTTTTCCTCAGTTTACACACTGCCCACCTACCCCAAACTCTGACACGTGTAAGACATCACAGCTTCTAGATTTAGATGATGATTTGTGTCATAATTATTTTTAGCCTGTAGTCACACTAGACTTCCAGTGTTTCATTTAAGCATAAAGGTTTTGTCTTGTGCTGCAAGTTGGTAAACACCGTGTGGCACCTGCAAATTTTTATATATATATTTACTGTATAATGTATATACACTGTATAATATATATACACACACACACAAGAGTCTATATGAGTCACAGAACTACAGTATATGAATCACGCTCCTTCATTCATGTTTTCCACGCCTCCTTAAATTCAGAAGTTGCTCACCCCTGCTTCTATCTCAGGCTTGTGTAAAGCATGTGATCCTGTCACGGGAACCTCGTCCTTCAGTCCACCTGAGGTGTGTCAGCCACATGTGACCCAAACCCCAAAAGGAAGGATGGGAAGTTTAAACCTCAAGTCCTTCTGGGTCCTAAAAAAAAGTGCACAATTCCACACACAGGTAAACTGGTATTAAGTAGAGTAGAATACGATCCACCCATCAAACTTAATGAAATCTGCTGGCCTAAGACACCTCAATCTAACGCTTCAAGGGTGCCCGCCCGGACAGAGAGATCATCCTCTTGAGGGCTTTTACTGTAATTTAACCGTGAACCCTGAATGTGGGACAAGGCTCACATGACACTGAAGTGGGACGAAGAGAAAGAAAACATCCTGTAGGCCAAGATCCCCCTAAGTGGAGTCCTGGGACTGACGTCAGACGCACACCTTTAAGACTCATTCAAGGAATCAGAGTAAATCCTCTTAAAAAACACAGCTATCAACACTTTCTCCATGTTAAGTCTGGAATATACCTGACCCATATAATCATAAATGGGGTCATATGCTTCTTTCACCAACGTCAGTTCTACGCCCCACTGCATTTAAGCTCTTTGCAACTGTTTAATTGCTTGCAATATAGTAAAAAAGAAGGCTAAGTTATTTAATTGGCTTTTCAGCATGCATTTCAATTGCATTTAAAATGTTCAAAAGTGATTTTTTTTTTCTTTTTTTAGTAGTTAATAGTTTTATATGGCAAGGATGCATTAAATAAAGTGCAAGTAAATACATTTACATTGTTGCAACAAAAAAAACAACAACTTCAAACTAAAAATATTCTTCAAAGAATCCTGAAAATACTGTTTCCACAAAAATATTAACCAACCCCGCTTAATAGAATTTAATCAGTTAAACAATAATGTACATAACACCATGAAAAGAGTCACAAATTGTTTAGTTTTATTTGTACATAAAATTACTATTGCTAATTTTTCTACAATATTCTTTCTAAATAAAACCATTTTATTATTTTATCATGGTGACA
Organism: Cyprinus carpio; assembly: GCF_018340385.1. Taxonomy (NCBI): domain Eukaryota; kingdom Metazoa; phylum Chordata; class Actinopteri; order Cypriniformes; family Cyprinidae; genus Cyprinus; species Cyprinus carpio. The sequence continues at coordinate 5,034,726 of NC_056596.1, read as the reverse complement.
TGCATGTTGACTTTTATCATGGTGAAATGCATGTTGACTGTTGTATTTTTTAAAACTATAATAATTCCCATTTTTAGAATATTTATTAAATAGTTTAATGTTAATTAAAAATTATTTGCAAATATATATTTAACATTTGGTTTTTCATGTGCAGACAGATATGAGAGATTTCAGGAAATACTTTTTGGTGTCCCGTGGACGTTATTGTTCCTAACTCCTGCCAGTGACATGGCTCTCCTCACATACACCTTCTGTGTGCAGAACGTCAAAGAGAATATGAAAAGGTATGCCTCTCATAATATCCCCATGACGTGAGAAGCTGCTCATTTTCCATTTGCTGTCAGGAAGAAGATTAACTCGCCACCCCTCCTCCCCCTCTTCAGGACCTCATAAATAGCAAAGCGCACAGTCTCATTGTATTACAACAACTGTAGCACATACTGCTAAAAGACTGACAAACTCATTTTAATAATAAGAAACATCAGCATGTACTCAAGTAAAAGCGAGGGACCGCGCAGAGGAAGATCTTTTGACTCCATGAACCTTGGTCTGACATTGGAAGAGAAGCAACTTAACAATGAGGTAAGTGCTTTTTCTCCATCATTTCAAAAGACACACTTTTTTTACTCATTTGGTCAATTTGCATACATTTCATGATTATATTATCTCTTATAATTTCTCAGGTGAGAATTTAAGTTTTCAACTGGTGGAGTCACATAGAACTACTGTTTCTATGCAAAAAACCCCAATGTTATAAGGTTCATAATGCCAGATTTCCAGGAAGCACAGATTTCTGAAATGACAAATGTAGAGGAAACTGAAGTTGACAGATACCGTGGTGCACATAAAAGCTCTCCATTCAGTTTTACCCATAACACATCCATGCTTGACACCGTTAGCAATAAGATGTTCCAATCCTCCTCGCACCAAATCTAAAGATGCATCAAATTAAGTACACTTAACAGAGATGTGCGTGGAAGAGTGATTAATTGCAGCCTAATCCCAGTGTTAGATTAAAACAAGAGGGCGCTAATAATAGGCTTCCTCGCTCTCCAAATAAGATTGTTTTAAGACGACAGACACTGGCCCGTCTATGTTAAACCGAGACAGTGAATCACAGTACTCTGAACCTTGCCACGGCCAGCTCACTAATGCTGTCGGGAATCCTGCTGTCGGGAAGACGAGGACAGGGACGATTACTCTCCCACATGCGCGATAAAAGAAACATGGTCAGTAGACAACAAGCGTTGTTTGAGGGTCAGTTAAAGCTACTATTTTGTAGTTAGTAAATTATATTAATAGTTTCTAAATGGCTTAATTAAATAAAAAGGAACGCATGTTTATTTGAAGAATATTAATTTTATTATAATTAATCAATTTATTATTTATTTATTTAATAATATTTCATGCTAATTATTTGTTTTAAGATTATTAAAGAACTTTTGGCATTTTTGGAGTTACTGGTGAAGAAGCTGATGGTCATTCTCTAATAGTCAGTATATTTTGAAGGATGCAAAAGCAATTAAATTATATTAAAATAATACATATTTTTAAATGCATATGGATGCATGTACTTCATATACATGATATATATTTTTTTATATCACTAATCATAATTATCGGTGTGATTTCTTGAACCTAATCCCACGTCTGCAACCTTGGGACAGGGCTCGTGGAGCGTCTCTCTGCTGGCGCTTATGTTAAGCAGGTCATGATGAGTGTCGCTGTCCGCGGTTCTGAACTGACGCAGGAACCAGCACCTTTAATCGGATGACCTGTTCGCAACTGGAGATTGTTGTAGTTTAAGATTATGGCATCCCCCAGTGAAGTTTATTGCAGTTTTTGACCACTTTGAATTTCTCTTCTAATGAAACTCATAAAAATTAGCAGAAATGACAGAATTTATTTTGACAAGTTATCAAGTTATAATATAAATACATGCAGGGCCTATAAATTATGATAGTATGGCTATCACTATAATAAATTCACAAAAACTATTATGTATATTTATTTGTTTACATGTAAGATGTATTTACATTTAGATGTATTTATACAGACTCAAAGGTACATCAATGACAAATACATAAATAATGTTATGATACATGTAAGATGTATTTACATTTAGATGTATTTATATATATATAATATATCTATACATAATATATATATATATATATATATAATTATTTTATTATTAAATAATATATATTAATTTTAATGTTGTTTTATAAAACGATCTTAAAGTTCCAACAAGTAAAAAGAAAGTTGTATGTGTGGCCTTAAGTGATTAAGTGTTGTTTACTGCACTCTTTAATAATCAACATGATCTGATTGACAAGCCATGAGCACATGACTTAGGGCTGGATTTCAAGAGGGCTGATGTTGTTGATGGTACACACATCAAGTCATGTAAAGAAATAAATGAAGAGAAAAAAACCCCTCTCTATAAATTTTCAGCTTTACAAATGATTTTGGTGACCTCTAATTACCTAATTCTACCTGATCTGATCCATAAATTCAGGTCATCAAATCAGTCTGGCATTTATTTATGTTCTGTGCCTGTGTTTTACAGATGAACAAATCTGCTTTTCCAAAGATTGAGGAAAATAAAGACAACAAAACCGCGTCTACAGAGAGGGGCCGGGCTGCTCTTGTGTTCTCTTTGAAGAATGAAGTCGGTGGGCTTGTCAAGGCACTAAAACTTTTCCAGGTGAAGGGCAGACTGATTTCATTGGGGTTTTCTTGCACGTTTAAATATTCCTTTATTTGATTTAAAAAGGAGAAAATTAACCTTAATATATAAATCAACAGGAAAACCACGTCAACCTTGTGCACATCGAGTCCAGAAAATCCAAAAGGCGCAACTCTGAGTTCGAGATCTTCGTAGACTGCGACAGCAACCGCGAGCAACTGCATGAGATCATTCAGCTGCTGAGGAAACACGTGAATGTGCTCGAAATGGAGGCACCTGACAACCGTCTGCCTGAAGAAAGCGGTACATGAATATTATCAGATCAATGTGATTTTTGAAATTACTATACAAATACTCAATATTTGACTGTTGTGTTTTTTTCTGCAGAGATGGAGAATGTGCCGTGGTTCCCGAAGAAGATTTCAGATCTGGATAAATGTGCGAACCGTGTGCTGATGTATGGATCTGATTTGGATGCGGATCATCCAGTAAGTGGCGACATTTAATCTCGATTACCTCATCAGTATGATGTCATCATGTTGCTCACTGTACTGTTTCTGTTACAACAGGGATTCAAGGACAATGTCTATCGCAAAAGGAGAAAATATTTCGCAGACTTGGCTATGAGCTACAAACAGTGAGTTTTTAGTAACTTTTTAAACATACTTTAACGTAAAAGTAATATACATTTAATATAACATACTAATGTTTAAGTCTAATTAAGTTTTGTCTCATCCATCAGTGGAGATCCCATTCCCCGTATAGAGTTTACAGAGGAAGAGGTGAAAACATGGGGAGTGGTGTTCAGGGAGCTGAATAAACTCTACCCCTCGCATGCCTGCCGAGAGTACCTGAAGAACCTGCCCTTGCTCACCAAACACTGTGACGTCCGCGAGGACAACATCCCACAGCTGGAGGACGTCTCGCGCTTCCTTAAAGGTAAGAAAAAACGACGTCGGTTCATCAAATGTTGGTTTGTTCAGGATTTATAGACTATTCATAGACTTTCTCTATAACATTGTTTTATTAACTGTTTCAGAGCGCACCGGCTTCACCATCAGGCCTGTGGCTGGGTATCTCTCCCCACGAGACTTCCTGGCAGGTCTGGCCTTCCGTGTGTTTCACTGCACTCAGTATGTCCGACACAGCTCAGACCCCCTCTACACACCTGAGCCGTGAGTACAGAAACAATCAAATATTAGCAAACTTGATGGAATGACTGTCACTCTAATAAATGTACTATATATATATATATATATATAATCATATCTAAAATAAATATATATACACATTATATAAATATTTGTAAATATTTTATATTAAATGTGTGTGTAAAATAAATAATTTTTATATAATATACACATTATTTGTTCTATTTTGTATTTTTATATATAATACACAAAAAATTAATTACAGTTATCTACATTTTATCTATCCATTATTTATTATAAAAATAATTCATTTAATATATAATATATTATTATAGTTATACACATTGTTTGTTCTATTCATATTTATATATTTATATATAAATATTGTTTATATATTTGCATATTATTTATTTATTTGACATATGACATTATGACATATTTTGTATTTATTTACATCTATAGAAAATAATTTTTATATTAAATGTTTTTATATTTCAGAATAATCCAATAAATAAAGTTAGAAAAGGTTTTATATTATAATTAGGTGTTATATATATATATCTTTAAATAATAATTTCACAAAAGAGAAAATATATGTATATTATAATTAATTATATATACACATATGCATATATATATATATATATATATATATATATATATATATATATATATATATATATAGTGACGTGACATTCAGCCAAGTATGGTGACCCATACTCAGAATTAGTGCTCTGCATTTAACCCATCCGAAGTGCCCACACACAGAGCAGTGAACACACACACACACTGTGAACACACACCCGGAGCAGTGGGCAGCCATTTTATGCTGCAGCGCCCGGGGAGCAGTTGGGGGTTCGATGCCTTGCTCAAGGGCACCTCAGTCGTGGTATTGAAGGTGGAGAGAGAACTGTACATGCACTCCCCCCACTCACCCACAATTCCTGCCGGCCCGAGACTCAAACTCACAACCCTTCGATTGGGAGTCCGACTCTCTAACCATTAGGCCACGACTTCCCCCTCACACACACATATTAGGGCTGTCAAATGATTAATCACGATTAATCACATCCAAAATAAAAGTTTTGTTTACATAATATATGTATGTGTACAGGGTATATTTATTATGTATATATGAATACACACACATAAATTATATATTTAGAAAATATTTACATGTATATACATTTATATATTTATATTCTTATATTTTATATTATATATAAATATATTTAATATATAAACATAACATATTCTTCTTAAATGTATACATGCATGTGTGTATTTATATATACATAATAAATATACACAGTATACACACATATATTATGTAAACAAAACTTTTATTTTGGATGTGATTAATCATGATTAATCATTTGACAGCACTTATATATATATATATATATATATATATATATATATATATATATATATATATATGTATATATGTATATATGTATATTATTGATAATTTATATACACACACACACACACACACACACTATATATATATATATATATAGTCAAATGAAGTTTATTTCACCTTAATTAAAAAAACTTTTACAGTAGATATGCGACAGACTTTATCTTTGTTAGCAATAATTAAAGATCTGTACTGTTAGAGGAACTGTTACTCTAAGCAGGTGGTCATGTGAACACGTCTGTCTGTTTTAGAGACACATGTCATGAGCTGCTTGGACACGTCCCTCTCTTGGCCGAGCCCAGCTTTGCTCAGTTCAGTCAGGAGATTGGTCTCGCGTCACTGGGAGCGTCGGATGACTCTATACAGAAACTCGCCACTGTAAGTAATAACCGGCCTTGACATTTGACCTTTTGGTGAGAAGTGTTTTGATGTGAATATATTACAAATACATATTTATTAACAATTCCATATTATGTTTCAGTGTTATTTCTTCACTGTGGAGTTCGGCCTCTGTAAGCAGGAAGGGAAACTGAGAGCTTATGGGGCCGGTCTGCTGTCCTCCATCAGTGAGCTGAAGGTAATGAACCACAAAAGCTTTCTCTATAGATGATGCATAAGGCATGTTTTTCACCTTATAAATAGAGATGATCTATTTCCTTTTCTTCCAGCATGCATTGTCAGGAAATGCCAGGATCTTGCCCTTTGACCCCAATGTGACATGCAAACAGGAGTGCATCATCACCACATTTCAGGATATCTACTTTGTTTCGGACACCTTTGAGGAAGCAAAAGTCAAAATGAGGTGAGTGGGCAATAGAAAACAAAACAGATTTTTTTTTACAGTGAATTAAATGCTAATAAAATTAACAATAAAAAATGCAAAAAGTTTTTCTCATATATTATCTGAGTATTTAGCACTATAATTTGCATTTTAATCTGAATTTAGGGAGTTTGCAAAGACCATCAAGAGGCCATTCTCGGTGCGCTACAACCCGTACACACAGAGCGTAGATGTTCTGAAGGACACAACCAGCATCAACAACATGGTAGAAGAACTAAGACATGAGTTGGACATCATTGGAGATGCACTAAGCAGGCTAAACAAACAGCTAGGAGTTTGAAAAGCTAAAAAAAAAAAATTCCCAGCAAATCATCAATGTACTTTATCACCAGTGCACTTGTTTTGTCACAGTACTTCACTTTCCAAATCGTATATGGCATCAATACAATATGTCATGCTGTATGTACCCACCAAACCAAGTCCAATCCTTGTGTCTGTTTATATTATTAGTTTGACTCTTGTTTGATTAAATACATGGTTCAACAAAAGCTGTGCTAAATGCTTGCAAGTGGAGTTCTTGTATTTTATGTGAGATTTCTACTTGATAAGGTGGTATTTATGCAAGGTGAATGTTTTTGGCGAAAATCAGGCTAGGTATGTGTGTGTTAGTTTGTTTTTTGTGGTTGGTTTATGTTTGTTTGTTTGTTGGTTTTTTTTTTTTTTTATGTCATTTGTTTCAAACTGGCACCTTATGTTTATTTATTCAGAGCTACTGTCTGATAGATATTTTAGTATATAAACAGAAACAGTTTTGTACCTTTGTGAGTCTGAGATATTTAGTATATACCAACAATGTATGCGATGTGTTATTGTTTCTTTATTTAAAATGGATGTCTACATGGAGTAGGACCTGGGATAATCTGTATTTATTCAAATGCATGTAAATATTTCATTGGACACGGAAGAATATTTTTACAAATTAATAAATGCTTAGCGTCTCTATAGGCTAAGTAAAGGCTGTGGAAATATGCCTTTCAGTTGAAGTTTAAGCTATAGAGAAATGTATTGCTCTTGGTCAGTGCTGGGTAAGTAAAGTATGTGGAAGTGTGCATTTCGTTTTATGTTTAAGTTATGTGGCTTTTTTTCGGAACAAATACTAAACTCAAAATGACATTTGGTTTCGGTTCCAGAATCAAAAATTATTCGCTAAATTTTGCGTTTGACATGATATATCACTGGGTCGGGCTTTTCTGGGATGGTACTCACCAATGGTTCAGGTTATGCTGACTGTGTAAAAAAAACTGTTTTAGCACTGTACACCACTAAATGTGACCACTCACGTATATAATAATAACTATCTCTGCCTTTGATGAGTCCTATGTCTTTTTCATTCTGAAGTTATATTTTTAAACAAAATGTTTTCTGAATGTGACTTGCATCTTGGTGTGATTTTACATATATGTCAAAGATTAACTAAGTGAAAAATGCTTAACATTTGGTGTTTAGTAATCCAATTACGTTTATTAAATCGCATAGAAGATGCCTTTATATATCTCTATAGTTTGTCAGGCCTCCGTATTTAGTGTATTGCAGCTGTAAATACTGAAATGATGACTATTAATCGGCGCATATAAACAGTCCTCAGGTTCCTTACCTGCTTCCAAATAATATGATTGAGTTTAAAATGTCTTTATTATAAATGTTTTAGGAATCAAATTTATTGTTTTCATGTCACGCAAACACACCCACCCACACATTATATGATATATATAGGTTGTCACATATCCTGTAGTCCGCCTTTAGTGTATGATGCCGCCCGCAGTATCCAGCTTCCAGAAGAATCATACTAAAACATATATATAATTACTCATATATGTTATAGCTGTGCATTTGTGTATGAGCAATGTGCGATGTCCGAATTGAGTGTTTTGTATATCACTATAAAATTGTAAATAGTTTAATTTAACTGTTATCAATTCATTTAAATACACAATTATTATAATTTAAATAAATACCATAATATTACGTTATTTGTTTATTTTTGTTATTATACTGCATACATATATAATATCTGTGGTTAAATATTGAAAAAAATATTATCTTAAATTTGAAATTCTTGCCTTAATCTAATGTCAATATAGCTCCTATTATAATAAACATGTTTTCCAATATTATACAATTTTGTATATATTAAAATATGGGATTTAAAATTTTAATTGTATATTTAATATAATTATAATTTAATTACTACAATTATTATAATTTAAATACCATAATATTTAGTTATTTGTCTTAACATGTATACGTATATTATATCTGTGTTAAATATTGAAAAAAAAATCTTAAAATTTGAAATTCTTAAATTTAATATAATAATTAATTATATAATAAACATGTTTTAATATTATAATTTGCTTTAAATATTTAATAATTGTATATTTAATATAATTATAATTTAATTGCTACAATTATTAGAATTTAAATACCATAATATTTAGTTATTTGTCTTAACAGGTATATGAATATAATATTTGTGTTTAATAATTATAATTTAATTGCTACAATTATTAGAATTTAAATACCATAATATTTAAAATAAAAATTCTTAAATATATCTAATCATTAATTATATAATAAACATGTTTTTAATATTATAATTTGTTTTTAAATATTTAATAGTTGTATATTTAATATAATTAAATAATTTAATTGCTATTATTAGAATTTAAATACCAAAGTTTTTTTTTTTTTTTTTTTAAAAAACAATATTTAGTTACAAAAATTTTTTTTTTTTTTTTTTGTCTTTTGTTTGTGTGTTTTTTTTTTGGGTTTAATTGCTACATGAATATAATATACCATTGTGTTTAATCTTAACAGGTATTGGGAAAAAATATAATCTTTGTGTTTTATATGAAAAAAATTCTTCATTCATATTAAAATATCTAGAAATTAATAAATATATAAAAATGAAACCGGACCGCTAAGTCCCGCCTACTTTGGGATTGAAATCGTTTATGCATGTTATTGCCACTCTACCCACTAATATTTCCTAAACCTGGGAAACCAGTGACGTTTACATGATGTCATGGCGATGTCATCAGTTTGCGCCTAATTTTCTGATGGAATGTGCTTGGGTGTGAGATATGTTTTCTGTATGTGTGGTTTAGTTTTATTTACTCTAACTGACTCAAAATCATACACACGCCAATGACAGTGTCCAATCTTATACGCGAGATTCACACTTGCCCAAATATAAATGAAATAAGCAAACTGAAATAATTACACAAAACAACGCTCAGTAAGCAAAAATCTTGATTTCGCTTCACAGGGAGCCAACAGTCACGGGCAGCTCGGACAGGGACACGCGGAAGATCAAGCCGAGCCGCGGCGTGGTGGAGGGCGGACTGGAGGACTGGAGGGGGGAGATGATCTGGTGTGTGAGGAGGAGGTGGACATTCGGCTGTCATCACTGGTTAGAGAGAGCGTCTGACTGTAGTATGAAGCCGATCCGTTGGTTGTAAGGAGTTTTAAATAACACGTCGTTGGGATTAGTGAAATAATCCTGAAACGGTTTCTGTGAGTTTGATGTTCGGTTTTTTTGATTGTTGAGCATTTTTCTTGTAGTGGATATTAATGCGTAGTTTTTGTTATTGAAATAATCCTGAAACGGTTTCTGTGATTGTTCTGCTGATGTGTGGACAGAACCACAAAGGTCAGTTAGGGCTCAGTCACACGTCAGAGGTCATAACCTTTCAACTCTGCCCTTTGCCTGGGTGTACAAGAGTTCAGCAGGTGTCCTGTGGTTGGGACTTCTCTGTTATCCTGACTGGTGAGTGATGGTCATCAGATTCAAATTCTGGACTCTGTGTGGCAAATTATTGAGAGCCTTTTGCAGACATGAGTTATTTTTGAGAGGTTTTGTTTAGAGTTTGCTCTATGGAGACTTCCTCTCATTGATATCTGATCTGTACCTGTCAGGTGATGGCGGCCAGGTCTTGGCGTGCGGCTCCAATGCGTTCGGACAGTTGGGCGTCTCGCCAAGAATAACACACTCAGCAGAACTTTTACACGTGAAGGTGAGAATTGAGAATAAATGAGACTCTTACATAATAGTTGTAAGTGTGAGTGTGTAATAATATTTTGCTCTTTCTGATTGCAGACCTTGAATGAGCCGGTAACAAGTGTGGCTGCAGGGCTTAGACACACATTAGCAAGTACAGGTATTAAATATAAATAAGTAAAATAAATATCAGAATGTATAAAATTAGTTTTAGTTTACATTTTATAATTAACATTACTTTTTTTAATTATTAGTATGTTTATAAAATATTGAGTGTAAATATAGATTTTTATATCACATATAAGAACTTTAATATTTAATAGTATAATTTAATTATTAAAATCATTATAATTTCAATATCACAATATTTAAATATTTGTCTTAGTCAGGTGTATCTTCGTTTTGAATATTGAAAATAAAGATTTTTAAATCAAATATAAGAAATAATTTTACATTTAACAGTATATTTTTTAGTTATTTTTTTATATTTTTTGATTTTATTTTGTATGTTTTATGTTTTTGTTTTTATATTCATATATATAATATCAAATATATTAATATTGTATTTTATATTTTATATTAGATATTAATATTAATTTTATTTTGATATTACAATTGAATATTTTAATAACATTTAATAATGTGTACACATATTACATGTATTTCATGAATATGTTATAAAGATTTTTTGTATGTTTTAGTTATTAGAATGTGTACACAATATAATTTAGTTATTAGAATATTTATTTATCTATCTATACATATATATATGCGTATATTTATTTTAAATATTGAAAATAAATCTAGGTTTTAATATCAAGTATAATAAATGCTATCATTTTATATTTTTTATTATAGTTATTATGATTTAAATATCATTACCTTTAATTGTGTGTCTTATTATAATATAGGTACATTGGTTTTAAATATGGAAAAAATTTAATTTTTGTGTTTTTTTTTAATTTTTGGTTAATTTTTTTTTATCTAGGTTATACCTTGTTTTAAATATTAAAGATATAATTGTAAAAGAAACACAAATTCCAATATTATAATTAGGTAATGTATTTGTAATAGTATAATTGAACATGAAAGAATATTTAATTATGTGTGATTGTGTATGTATGTATGTGTGCGTGTCTAAAGCATCAGGTTGTGTTTATCAATGGGGAACTGGCCTGTCGAGTCACGCTAAGAGAATGTTAAATCCCCAACCTGTTCCTGCACATCTATCCTCTAAGGAGCCTTGCATTGTCCCGGGTAACATTCACACACAGTTGTTCTCGAACCTAAATCAGCCTCACATTAGGATACATGTAGTCTTGAGTACTGTTTATTGGTTTATCTTATTAAAGTCTGTTAAATGAGAAATGTATTTAATTTAGTAGTTATTTATAGCACTTGTGCTGACTTTCTCATCTGCAGGGTTTGATCACGTGACCTCACAGAAGGTTGTTGCAGGCTCCACCCACTGCATTTGTTTGACAGGTGAAAGCACTTTTCAGACAAATCAAACTGATTTTGTCTTCTACCTCTGATTGGTAAGGATAGAGACAAAGGATCTCGGAGTTTCACCGAAGCATTTGAATCCCGTATTTCTACAGTCAAAGGTGACGTGTTCCTCTGGGGAAGCAATAAACATGGTCAGCTGGTCAGCGAGAGCCATTTCCTGCCCCTTCCTGTGGCTTTGGATAGATCTCTGCTGCAGGGTGAGAGAGTGATTGACGTTCACAGCGGCTGGACGCATCTTGTCGCTATAACAGGTGAGTGATGCTACTCACACAAATCTTTCATAAAGCTTTTTTTCTGGTGATACGGTTAACAATATATTATCTATTCACAGAGAGTGGGCGGGTCTTTACATGGGGCAGAGCTAATTACGGACAGCTAGGACAGACCAATCTGAGTACAGAAAAAGAGTCTGACATTGCAACAAGCTCTGGCCAAAGTATAAGCCGCCCCATCGAGGTTAAAGCTTTATTTGGAGCAACACAGGTATGTGTTATGTATATAAACTAAGTATGATAAAAGACTCTAATATTTAATAAATGAAAATAATTATCACATAAATATGGAAGCCCATTTCTACCACGTGAGAAAAAAATCATGCTTTGGTAAATTTTAGGTGTGAAATTAAAATTATGCAATACAAAGTCGAAATTATGAAATAAAACGTTACAATTATTAGATAAAAAGTAAAATTTCTGACTCATAAATATGAGAAAAAAGTTGAAATGAGAAAAAGAAATTATGACATTAAAAGTTCGAAATTATGAGATAAAATGTCAATCTTGACATAGACATTAATTATGAGATAAAAAGTTGACATTATGAAATTTAAAAAATCAAAACTATGACATACTAAATCATAATTATGAGATAAAAAAGTCAAAATTATGACAGGCATAACTATGAGATTAATTAAAATTATGAGAGAAAAACAAAATTATGATATTAAAAAGTCAAAATTATGGGATAAAAATGTCAAAATAATTTACTTAGTCCTAATTATGAGATAAAAAGTCAAAATTATGACATACTATGTTATAATTATGAGACAAAAAGACAGAATTATGACACTATAACTAAGAAATTTTGCATCATTATTATGAAATAAAGTTTAAATTATGAGATGAGCCAAAATTCTGACATACTAAGTATGAGATAAAAAGTCACAATTGTGACATACTTTTTCTTTTGTGGTGAAAATGGGCTTCCATACATAAATTACTCTTCATCAGCTGTACTTTTATGCTTATGGCATATGTTTATGCAGAATTCAGCTACTAATATATCATTACAATGGCTTTGAACGCATCTTATCCAATCAGAATTTAGAGCACAACTATCCATGAATACATTTATTGCTAAGATGACATCAGAACTCACTGGGTTCAAAGGCAAGAGAATGCAGTATGTATCATCTTCCAGCAGGGGGCCAGCTTACTCTGTACATTCCCACAATGCTTTTCTCATCCTGCCCAGAGACACAGCGCTGATTTAAATTGAAGGTCATCACTTACCTTAGAGAATGCAGCATCTGTGGGCATATGTATTGAAGAGAATGACACAGTATTTTATACTCAATCTCAGGTTTTACCTGCTTCATGTGTCACCGAACCTTAAAATCAAAGAACAGCCTTCAGAAATTGTGAGCCAGAGAAAAGAGACATTTGGCATTTATTTTTTGCTTGTTTTTTTTTTTTTTTTTTTTTTTAAGTTCAACTTGAAAAAATGCAGAGAGGGGCATGTGAAGCTGTCCAGACACTGTCATGGCTTGCAAAAATTATTTTTATTTGTCAGATCTACCAGGGGATGGTATCCTCTACCTCATCTACCAGGGGATGGTATCCTCTACCTCACATTAACCCTTTGGTGACAAACGGAATATAAAGTTTTAGAGCTGAATTGTGGTTGACGGAAAGACTTTGCCTGCGGCTTAAAGGAATAGTTCTTTTATCATTGAATCCCCCTCATGTCGTTCCAAACCCATGTGACTTTCATTTTTCTGATTTGTAGAGTCATACTATAGCTTTGTGTGACAAATGCTGTGGTGTTATCGTTGTTGTTGTTGTTTAGGTTAATTGTAACAAGGCTGAAATAAAAAAATATATATATTTAAACAACTTAAATGAGTTAATTAAAGGGATAGTTCACCCAAAAATAATTGTAACAAGGCTGAATTAACTCACCTTCAAGCCATGGGGGGGCGTGTTTTTATCTCGCTCTAGAGCGTGATTAACTCGCCCTCAAGCCATTCTAGGTGTATATGACTTTATCTTTCAGCATTTATAATAACAGTGACAGGGCCCTATAAAATCTGTTTTTATTTTTTTCCAAATTCCATTTTGTTTTTTCTGGACTCCTTTTTAATAGTTAAATTAAATTATTAACCAAAAAAGCATGTCTAATTAATTAAAATAATGAAACTTATTAAAGTGTGACAAAAATTACATGTTAAGGGCCCTATGAAATGTTAAATTTTTTTCTCAACTTATGTTTAATTGTTACCAAATTCTGTATTAAAGGGAAACATTAATCACTTACACTCAAACCCGTAAAAGCTTCGTTTGTCTTCGGAACACAATTTAAGATATTTTGGATGAAAACCAGGAGGCTTGTGACTGCCAAGTAACACTGTCAAGGTCCAGAAAAGTATGAAAGACATCGTCAGAATAGTTTATCTGCCATCGGTGGTTCAACCGTAGTGTTATAAAGTGACGGGAACACTTTTTTGTAAGCAAAGAAAAACAAAAGTGTCTCTTCCTATTCACTGTATGCTGTGTATGCTCTTTTGTATCATCTGTGCCACAAGGATGATGCATAAAAACAACTTAATTTATTCAAATTTATTCTTACCATAGATAGTTTTATGATTTTTTTTTTCTGTAATTCTGTTTTGTGTATTTAAATTTTTCTGTTTATCAAATGAAGGCATAAAATATTAATTTAATTCATCTTTTAATTTATTAATTTTATTCATACTTTTTTTTTTTGATGACAAAGGGGAATTTACTATTAAAATTAAAACATGGAAGAAATATTGTGTGATTACGTTTTAGTGATTTTAGTTGGAAGAAATATTGTGTGATTAAGTTTTAGTGATTTTAGTAGTAGTAGTATTACTTACAAATTTCTGGCACAATGTATTAAAGTAAAATTGAACTTTTATTTTGATGGGTTGCTGCGAATACCTGTGTGTGTATATGATATATGACGCTAGTTTTACTCAAATGAAACTAAAATGCTTATGAAGTTCTATCATAAATCATAGGTCCCTACAGTGATCAGTAGATGAAACACAATCTACTGTGGGCTAAAAATGACTGTTCCTTCCAGGATATAGAGCTGAACTCCCAATAATGGGCGGTATGATTTCTTAAAGTGCCCCAATTATTGCTGTTTTTTACGGTTCCTAATATTGTTTTGGGAGTCTTACTATAGGGATTCCGCCTTACAATAGGTTTTTAGTTGGTTTCATGGTATAGGATTGGTTTGGTTTTCTCAAAATATGCATTTAATATCAACTTATTTTTCAGCAATTCTCAAGCGATTCGTTCAAAGTAGTTCAAAGATTCACTTTCTCTAAACCCCTCCTCTCTGTGAGCCTGCTCTGCTCTGATTGGTCAGATGGCCTAGTCTGTTGTGATTGGTCTACGGCATACAGCATGTGTCGGAAACGATACACCTATTTAAATAGTTTGTATTTTGAACGCTCTATAGAAAATATAAACATCTATTATTTAACATACTTACAGGTTGTGATTCAGTGGAGCAGTTGCTCCAAATAAACATGATCCATCTTTCAACAGCAAGCGTTTTGTGAATCCCGCGTTGAGCTTCCCAAGATTAGAGAAGCAGTCGTCATTAGAATGACGTGTTTGTGGGCGGGTCAAGTTGTTCGCTGCCGGCCAATGTAAAATCAGATGATTTTAGAAGATGTTGTGTTTATAATTGTAGCCGTCACGGAATGGGATTTGAATTACTAATGACTCGTTTCAGCTGTTCAGTCGATTCTTTATTTTGGGAGACAAAAACTTTATTTATAGTGCACTTAGCTTAACGACTTTGCAGATCATTTACATTCACATACAGCTACATTACACAGTGCATGAAAGGCAGTATTGGAAATGGCATAATAGGGGCACTTTAAAATGAGTTCTTTCACACATGGAGGTGCAGCCGACAGCCTGTTTCACACTTCCACTCAGAGCACTGGAGTCTAGCTGTCTGTGTCTGAGCTCCCACAGTGCAGTGCTGTACCTGAGGCTTCATCACAGCACCTCAGCATGTTTGGTTTGGGGGACATTCATCCTGCACTTCATCATCAAAGGCAGATGGGGACAACTGTATCTAAAACAGCTGTAGGCACTGACTAGGATGTCAGGGTTTTATATTTACATCTATACCAAATGTATAAACAATATGTTGTCTTTCATATGTTTAACAAAAGCTGATGGGGATTACTGTGTTTTAAGGGTTTATATATATGACCATGGGCCACATATATATATAGTGTGTGTGTGTGTGTGTGTAATGAATAATTATATAAATTATATAAATACAACAATAATCATTCATTGATAAAATGATTATTATTGTATTTATATAATTGTTATTCATAGTATTATCTATTATAAAATACAAAAATATCAGACCTTCCTAATTGTCCAAAAGAATATAAGATATTAAGTAAACACATTTATATATTGGCAATATGTAAACACACACACACACACACACACATGTGTATTCTTTATCCTATATGAATTTTGTTAGGTAAATATGATGCGACCCTGGAGCATTGCTAAAATATACACCAGCGTCTTAAGTCGCTGGTGTATATTTTTAGCAATAGCCAAAAAATTACACTGTATGGGTCAAAATTATCGATTTTATATTTTATGCCAAAAATCATTAGGATATTAAGTAAAGATCATGTTCCATGAAGATATTTGTGTGTGTGTTTCCTACCATATTTTTTTTTTTTTTTTTTTGTTTGTGTGTGTGTGTATTTTTTTTTTTTTGTGTGTGTGTGTGTGTGTGTGATTTAGTATATTTCATATTAAGGTGTAATTGTATTTTGTAATTTGAATAATGTATTTGTAAATGTATAATTGTACAAATTAAATTTGTGATTGTATATATATATTATGCATATTATTCAAATTATAAAATATAAATATATATATATATATATAGTGTTTTGTATTTATTTTGCTTAATTCTTATAATTTAAACATTTTAATTCATTTTGACTTTTTTTTTATTCATTTTATTATTTGCATTATTTAATGAGAATGATATGGTTTGCATTAAAATACTGCTAATTTTGGGGGGATTGTGCTTTTGGTTGGTTGCTTCACATGTCACTCAGACGATCTCTTTGTGTTTAAGAGGGTGGATCATGGCCAGAGTAAGTGGACCAGACATTATGCTGATAGTCAAAAGCCTAGCTAAGCAAGACTAGTATTGAGTCTACATGATGCAGCGTCCCTTGTCACTGATCTGACAGCAGTCCTTAATGTTTGGACAGTCGCTGTCCTCTGCCCATTGCTGTTTTGATTGGCTGTGTGTTCTGTTTGTGTGGCGTGGGGTCAGCTGGGGACGGATAGGTGGATGTGAGGAGTAGTTGGGGTTGTTTTGTTGGTGATGGTGAGAGAAACAGACTACATCAGGACAGATCCTTCGGTGGAGTCTGACAGGAGCCTCCTGCTTTTGTTTGTACTGTATCTGCAAAAAAACTTCCTTTGGATTACTTTACTATTAGTTGATGCAAAGTCTGTCGATGTGAACCGTGGATCAATGCTAAATTGTTCCAATACCAGACAGCATTTCTATTTGATCGCATTGATGTGTATTCATTATGTATTTAAATGACCGTTACATCACCAGCTTGTAATGTTTCTGGTCTCTGGCCTACCACTATATCATCTACTCTCACACACCTTTTGTTTCTAACTGTACTGTATATACTTGTATCTCTTTTTAAAGATATATTAAAATAATTATTAGTCTTAATTTATGAAATGTAATAAATAAATAGGGGAAAAATATTCAGAATATTCCAAATTAATACATAAAAGTAGTTTAATATATTATGAAATCATGAGATTAATAAATTATAATTATGACATTAAAAGTCGAAATTATGAAATAAAAAAAAAAAATTCTTCTAAAAATAACAAGATACAAAATCAAAATTATGCTGTTAAAAAAAATCAAAATTGTAAGATTAAAAGCTAAAATTGTGATGTAGTAAATCATAATTATGAGATTAAAAATTTTAATTATGAAATAGTAGTGTAATAGTAATAGATAATGATAGATCTGTAAAATTAAATCTGTAGAAAATAAAAAAATGAATACATTAAATACATGCATAAAAATAATAATAATTAATAAATAAATAAAAATATTTATTTTTTCAAATTTTAAAAAAAATTATACATTAATAAGTCGAAATATGTGAATTATCTTTTGTTTTTAGCTGTTTGTCTATATAAAGTAATAATGGAATTTGAGAAATTAATAATAAATAAATAAATACAATAAATCTTCATAGATTATTTTAAATAAATTAAAATGTTCCTTAAATTATTCAAAATTGTATTTTTTTAGTTAAATTAAAATGTTCCTTAAATTATTCAAAATTCATAATTACAAATTAATAAATAACTTTAATTTTGTGAGTTGTAATTTAGATTTGAACTTAAACCACTGTGTTACATGACTGTAGTCCCTTCCAGAGTAAGCTCAAAGACAGAAAGGCATCTTTAGTTATAGGTTTATAGACATGTGGTCATGAAACAGGAGAAGTTTCAGGCTGCCATTTCCCATGATGCATTGGTATAATTTCCACTAATACGAGCGTGTCTGTGTGGACAGCATCCTCCCAGCTCCAGCAGAGAGCATTAGCGAAGTGTTTTTGTCCACTAGCAGCCCATTTCCTCCGTATAACAAGCTCTGATCACCAAACATTAATAAACCAACCAGAGACGCCCGGTCACCCACTCACATCCTCACGGGTCGTCATGGTAACGGACATATGACTCCAGCATCAGGGCCACTTGTGTGTTTGTGCTATTTTTGAGTGCAGGAAGCATCTCTGCACGGCTGGATGTGTAAATCACCCCTCCCCTCCCCACCCCCAAACTGCTGTACGCCTCAGTCCTCGTACCCGCTTCACAGCAGGGAATGCTTGATTACAGGCTCCTGTTACAGGCATGGAGAGAGTGTGTTTCTGTGTGTGTGTGTGTGTGTGTGTGAGTGAGACAGAGAGAGAGAAAGAGAGAGAGAGAGAGAGAGAGAGAGGGTCAACCTGAGGTCTGTCAGGGATTATTGTGTTTGGACTGTGATCAGAGCACATAATATGTGTTTTCTCACAAATTTCTTTCTTTTTTTTTTTTTTCTTTTTCTTTGGCAGATTGCATGCGGATCTGAACACAGCCTGGCTGTTGTGGGTGAGTACAGTAGGCCAGTACAGTACATTTGGATACTTGGATTTATTTATTTGTTTGTGACAATTAAGCACATTTTGTCCCCAAAATGTCCTCATTCATTACCATAATGTATATAATACTATATTATATCTATATACATTTACATTTTTAAAAAATGATGTATGTATATATTTATACATTTTTAAATATATATATTTTAATCATGGTAATGCAATATTTGTTGTTGTTTTATATATAATTTTATATATATTGTAGTTACATAATATAATATTATTTTATTTTATAAATCACATAAGCATGCATGCTTCTTGGCACAGATCACTCTGTTATCATGTTATGAATGTTTTTGGTATCTAGTCTCCATGGCAATAACTGTGGTCTTCATGTATCTAATTTCCCATAACAATCATTGGAAAGAAACCTTTCAAGGCCTCCGTCACACACTCTTTGAAATGAATACTTGAAGTCAATCACTGCCGTCCCATCAGAAAACCAAATACAAATATACCAGGGGTTTTCTGTTTTCAGGTGAATCTTATACATATTTCACCAAAAATGTATGTATTTTATTTTTAATTTTTTTAGCATACAATGAAGCCAGTATTTTCATGAAATTCAAGCATGTCCCACAATTTGTATTTATTTATTTTATATTAATACATTACTGTAATAAAGCTGAATTTTTTACTTTTTTCTGTTTGTCATCATCCTTGATGAGTTTGATAAAAAATTATGTAGCATAAATTTAATTATTTTCAAATATTTCATTTTTAATTGACTCTAATTACAACAGTAAATTCTTTTTGTAATTGATATATTTTTAAAAAAATTAAGAAAAATTAAATGTATATAATAGTTTGTATTTTAATTTGTTTATTATTATTATTATTTTTTTAATCACACAAGCATCCATATTTCACAACATGACTGTTTTATTGCATAAGATATTATTATTAAAAAATGTAATTATTTAACTAAAAATTCTAAATATTCCAAAACTCTTGACCGGTAGTGTATGTGCTCAGTTGTCATTAAAATAATGTTTTAATTCATTAATTAATGTTTTTATTTTTACCTTTTGATTTTGGCATTATCCCAGGCATTTTCTTTCCATGTTTCCTGTAGGGGTTGAATGACTTCTCGACTAGTCGCTGATGACGTCATTAATGAACAAATAAGTCTGGAGCAAGTGTGCCGCAGTAGTCCTCAAAAGGGAAGCCATCGCGTATCGATTGCCCCCAGGTGGCTGGTCCCAGTATAGGTCATAAACCCGTTTGGTTTTAGTTAGTTATGTGACGCTATAAAAACGGGAGTGTGACGTCATGATTGACAGCTGAGACTGACAGCTTCTCTGAGCGAACTGAGGCACCAACTGACTTTTTCGGGATCTTGGAGAGACTGAAGTTGTATGTACCTTATTTTAACACAAGCTTCAGCAGAAAAAAAAAATCAGCAGACAAAAATGGGATCAGTCAGGCTAATTTAAAAAAGGGTCGGGGTCGGGGGCGTGTGTTTGCGATTAACTCTGCGGGAGTGTGGGCGGGATGTGGCTCCACTTGCCTGTCTACTGCACAGACTCTGTTCCCGAGTTCGCTACTGCGCAGACTCTGGTCCCAAATCAGCGCAATATGGATGTGCCCTAATGGGACAATAGCGGCTTCAATTTTCTTCATTGAAAGTGAATGAAGGTGCGTCATCCATCTTTTTTACAGTCTATGGTCTGGGGCTGTGACAGACCCCTTGTGCACAGCTATGGCATACGACACAGCACTGCCCACATGGCTATTGCTCCTATAACAGCTCATTTTTATCAGTTCTTTTGCATTTGGTTCGTTTTATTTCTCACAGATTTCTGCTTGTTCTAAATCAGATATAGATAAAGTTGCACAGTAAAGATTACATTTATATGAATGCATTAGTGATTAATGTTAGTGCAATAGTGATCTTATTAAGAAATATATGCTTGAACTTTTCAGTTTCTAAGCTACTTTATTGAGAAATCAAAGAACAGCGCTGACAGTACATTTCCGTGCTGAATGATTCTGTGCGAGCACGATCAAACTACTGTCTGTAGCCTATGTGTGTGCGTTACAGTGCAGCAGTGCATTAGATTAGAACGGAGAATAACTTACCTGTACAATAAGCTATTTAGAATTTGCATTCTGCTGTTCAATTTCAAGCATCCAGTAATATAATCACACATGTCTTGTGGAGCCTTTGGAGTATACATTTATTTGTAATTTTAACTGTTTGGAAACAGAGCGTAAATGTGAAAGTCCTTCAAAGATTTATTATCCTGTTGCGCCCTCTATAGGACCAGCGATTAGTCGACATCAAGCTTAAAGTGTCATGGCAGAGCATTGATGTCGACTAGTCGATTAGTCTGTGCAACCCCTAGTTTCTTGACACCCGGCAGATTCTCTCTTGTGCTGAGGTTCCATCACATATGCTGTTGCCATGGCAATAATTCTACAGTATCTTCAGGTGTAAAGTAGCTTATTATGGGATGTGACTGCTCTGACATTGAGCCTGGGAGAGAAAAAGACAGGATTAAAGGAAGTAAGTCACTAAGCCTGATGGCCAGAATGAACACTGAGCCCAGCTCTGGCTTCTATACTGTTGAGAGTTGAATGTCTGGATTTCAGTAATAGGACAGTTTCAGCGCCGCGTCTTCAGGTTTAGTACAGATGAGTATCTGTTGCTGGAGTAATTAAGCTGCCGGCTCTGTGCTGTGATCTTTACTGCTATCATAAAAGGATGCTGGGAATTAGTCCTTGTGCCTTTGTGTAAGGGCATCAGAGGGAAATGAGCCATCACTGCAAATGAATATGAAGTTATTGATATAGAAGCTATTTCTATTGCTCTGTTAATCTGTTAATTCCCCTGCAACTTGGACTGAGAGAGAGAGAGAGAGAGAGAGAGAGAGAGAGAGAGAGAGAGAGAGTGAAACGGTCACATCTTTGACTAATTGCAGTTCCTGTTGTTTGTTTCTGAGCTTTAAAACTGCCCTCTTACTGTCTTTGCATCACATTTCTGTGATATTATTCACAGTAATGTCATATCATCTCATTCACAGAAATATCATATTTCATCCCAAACTAAAAATAAATTTTACGTAAAGAAAACAAAACCTTATTTTAGATTTTTATTAAGATTTTCTTTGCATTATTATTTTTATGACAATTAAGCACATTTTGCCCCCAAATTCTAATTTTTATATATATAAATACATATGAATACACATACATACGCAAAATGTGCTTATTTTTAAAGTATTTTTTTATGTAAATAGTGAGACATTTACATCAAGGTTATACAATTTGATGTTTAATATTTATCTATATAATATCTATATAATTTTTTTGAATAATTATCTATATAATTTTTTATATATATTTTTATATATATATATATATATATATATATATATATATATATATATATATATATAAATTATAATTGTTTTTATTTAAATGGTAAGACATTTATACATCATAGTAATACAGTATTTTATGTTATTTAATTTTATATACTTTTTTAATAGTATTTTATTTTATTTTATTTTATTTAAATGATATGGTAATTGTTTAGTGTATGCTATTTAAAAAAAAAAAAAATCATTGTGTCCAGACATTATTATTTTTATTACTATATTAGTCAGAATGACTTGTTTTGTGTTACTGTAAGAATTTCTGATTTTGTTCTTTTGCATTTGAGGTGAAATACGATCCACACAGTTCTATTCCCATGACTCCATGACTCTCCGAATCAACACTATGACCCTCCGAGTGCATGTTTATCTTTTTCTGTCTATATTGTGTTAAATGCGGAAGCAATCCCAATTCATTAGCTAGGATGATAACCAAGTTGAAAAAAAGAGTCTAATTACCTTGAAAAGAAGTATTTGTGATTATTAAACAAGTATTGGTTTCTTGGGGATCTTGAGGTTTGTCTTTTGTTGCTTTGTGTGATGCCCCCTCGAGAGGACGGCACAAAATCATGATGTCTTAGGCACAACACAGCAAAGGAATAACATCCCAGCATGCCTTGGGAATCACGTAGCATCCTCTAATTCTCTTTCATCATCTCTCTTGTCTAGATTAGTATGCTGTTCTGTATGTTTCTGTGGTCTGTAAGTGTGTTGCCATGGGAACAGTTTTGCTGTGCATCATTGACTGAACACCGTAGAGCTCTTGTTTTGTGAACATCACATCATCCACAAAGACAATGATTCACTAAACAAGACTTTTATGTCCTTTTTGATGTTAACAATGTCATTTTTGTGCACTTTTCGGTAAACAATTTTTTTGTATTTATTTAATGTTTTGCATAATTGCAGCTCGCTTACAGACGAGAAAACAATGAATTCGTAAAGGATGCATGTGTTAAAGTTAACAGAACAGGCTGTTGGAGTGAATAAGGGAATGTAGGCGACAAAACCAGTTACCCTTGAGAAAGCATGCTGGCTCTTGGTTGCCGTGGCTACGGGACCTGTTATGTAACCATGTTGCCGTGGCACGTGCTTTCATGGCAATGCAGGCTTGACCACACCCACCAGCTGGACGTGTTAGAGGTGTTCGAGTCCTAGACATCTCTGTCAGACTGATTCACCAGTGTGATG
Organism: Cyprinus carpio; assembly: GCF_018340385.1. Lineage (NCBI taxonomy): Eukaryota > Metazoa > Chordata > Actinopteri > Cypriniformes > Cyprinidae > Cyprinus > Cyprinus carpio. The sequence continues at coordinate 5,011,038 of NC_056596.1, read as the reverse complement.
TGTGCACAAGCAACCTGTGTCATGCCGCCTTTTTCATGCACAACAGTCATTTTTAATGTCCCTGTGACTTTTTATTTAGATGTTTGATTTTGTAGGTACTTTTAGCAAAAATTACTTTTACATTTCAGTATCTTCGCTGAGAATCAAACCCATGACCCTGGTGTTGCAAGCACCATTCTCCATCAGTTGAGCAAATAATCCCTAAAGAGTATCTTTGTCTTTCTGACTTTTTTATTTTGAAAACATTTTTATAAAATGTATACTTTTATATTTGGTGTATTTTATAAAACAAAACTTTTCTATTTTTATTTAAAAAAAATTATAAATACATTTATGATTAATTTAAATAAATGTAAAAAAAAAACTTAGTACGAAATTATAAAATAAATATAAAATATAAGAAAGATATATAATATCTATCATCTAAAAAATATATTTTTATTTTAATATACTGTATATATATTAATTTGTAAAAAAAAAAAAAAACTTCAGAATTATTTTATAATAAAATAAAATTAATTTAAATGAATTAATTAATAAAATGATAAAATAACACGTATCTATCTGTTGTTTAAATTATGAGGTCTTTTTATTTTTATGAAAAAAAAAATTATATAAAATGTATCATTTTATCATTGATGTTTGTTAATTTGTAAAAAATAAAATCTCCAAACTCTGTTGTGTATCAAGTGGATACATTTGTCATGGAATATATGTCTCTGTCTCTCTTTAGGGGGTCGGATCTTCTCCTGGGGCTGGAATGAACACGGAATGTGTGGAGACGGTTCCCTTTGTGACAGCGCACAACCGCGACCAATCCCCCATCTCAGAGACGCTACAGCTTTTCTGATTGGCTGTGGATCAGGACATTCAATGGCACTATGCAGTTTGAAGAGCAACGAGGATTCAGCAAGCTGAACAGGTTTGAGCGTTTGGCTCTCAGTCTGTGACAAAGACTGCTTGCTTACGTTATGGTTTTAATGTATTATTCAGAAAGACTCGGTTGAGCCTTTAAATGACAATTTTTCGATCAAAGTCTTAGAAATGCAAATACTACCCACGGATGCACACATTATTGGGAAGCACCCAAAATAAACATTTTTAGAAACAAGAACACTAGGTGTATTTGCAGCCATCACTTAAATGAGATTTATTTTAAAGGCATATTCTAAATTTTAAAACGTTGAATATTAATGTTTAGCTGATATATTGGTCATTAAGGAATAGCAGAAATAAAAATTCTCACTCTCATGTTGTTATATGGCTTTTTTTCTCCCAGTGCATTTACTGATGTATCTGGGCCTGTACATTCAATGGTGCATTCACAACCACTGAAAAAGACTGGAATTCAATAAGAACAAATTCAATCAGATGCACATTCTCTGGATGAGTTTAACAATTCACTGCTGAAATGGCCATTCGTGCTTCCTTTGCTGTGACAGACGGTCAAGGATAATTTCCTCTGACCTTTTACCTGACAGTGACAGAGAATACCCTTAAATAACCTTCACTGTAGAGCCATTAACTGAAACAGATTTACCGCTTTGAAGTGATCTGTCTGAAAGCACTCAATCTCCCAGAATACCCTGTGACGGGGCAATCATTTGATCCCAGAGTGATAATCTACTAAAGACTGGGCAGGGGGCAGGTTTAAAAAGTGATTTTTCAATACTATTTACAACAGGATCTGCATTTTCATGGGTTTAAATAAAATATGTTTGATATAAGATGCAATAAAAACAACTTTGTGCATCAAAATCACTCCTTTCCCGGTTAAAAAAAAAAATCAGAAGTCAACAAATTTGCGACAGCTTAAAGTAACTTTTTGTCTGTCAAAAAATAACATGCACAATACACGGTAGTATAGCCTGCTACCAGATTTTTGACCACGTCATCAATTGCTGTCACGTCATCTGTCAGAGACGTAACATACCTAATACGTAACGCACATGAGAATAAATTTACTCTTCCCTCGTTGAGATTGGCTGATGTTTTTTATAAAACATGGTACTGTGTGAACGTGTTTTATTAAATGTTTTATAATTATTTTTGCATTAAGTTAGTCAAATATGTATGTTCATGCAACTACTACTATTTTTGTATCTGCACTGTCTTAAAACAAAGCTTGAAAAACCCACAAAACACACAGAATCTGTGTTAGTGCTTTTTATTATCACTATTTTGTTTAATTGCTTTTTTTTATTCTCTCTTCAGAAAAAGACACAAAATTGCCTTAACAATATGTCAACTCAAACCATCAATGAAAACACCACTTGGTTTTAGATAACTATCCATACTATGCACTGCAATGTGCTGAAAAACACAAGGAACATCTCACACAACAGCACAAACGTTTGGGATCCAGCCTTTTGCCAGGAAGTTTACTGTGTCCAAAAACTATGAAGTCATAAAGGCTGTGAACCTTTATTCATATATATTTTTATTACATACTGTTGTTTGTGCTCTGATGTGGTTGGGTCTTTGGACAGTCCAGCATATTGTATGGAAATGACCCAACATGGGCATTTCCCATGATACAACTGGCAGTGCACTAGTTTGGTCCCAAAGAATTGGGTTTACTTCACATTTTCACAACAATGAAAAATAAATGTCGAAACAAACTTAAGACACAGTATCGGTTGTTTTCGTTTATTCCATCATAAACCCTGTATGTTCTCTATAAAGAGTTACGGTGTTGTTCCATGCAGGATTGTCTCTTGTGATGGTGTCTACGAAAACCGCCGTAATATGTGGCTTTCAAAATAGCTTGTATGTTCAGACTGAAGTTTCAAATGCAATCTAAGCATTTATCAAACATTTCCCTCATCAAACTCAATGATGGTGTTCCCATTTCTTCAAAAAAATCAGAGTTTGGTCCCAATAATGTGCTAACAAGCCTTGGTATTTTACCTTCAAGTCCAGCACCGCGTTCCAACCAGGCGCGACACATCAAATTTTCAGCTACAATGTATTTTTATGCTGAATCGTAGTCAATCAGAACACGATCGATGTATATTAAACGTCCAATATAAATATTTAAAACAAGTAAAATTTTGAACCAATGAGATTTCATTGTGGGCGGAGCCTGATTAGTCACGTCTGAGCAGTACGCGGTGCATCTCGCAAGTTACCAGCCAAACATGTGAGCTATAAAATATATCAAACTGTCATTAGTGAAAGGAATGTAAAAGTGAACGGTGCAAACAGTGCAAAAGGCATTTTCTACATGGTAACTACAATAGTACAAAATACGGGAAAACAATTGCTAATTTTTTTTTTCTCCCTACTCAAACATGATCACAGAGCATGTGGATTTTTTTTGTCTTTTTTCCCACTGAAATGTGATTAGTGACTGGAGTAACATTTTTACAACATTTAAACAACCTAATACAAATACTTCAACGAGATAAAAGAAAGGTCATGTTTTCACAACACCAGCACTCACAAGCACCATGTACAACATTGACACTCACGAACGGAAAAACAACAGGCACTTCACACAAAACGATAGCACAATAAACCACAAACGAAACAACGCTACATACGGCTGCTGAACAACTACAGCTTCTCTAGATTACTGTGCTACATCTACGCTGAATTAATTCTCAGTCACAACTCAAAGAGAAGTACTAATCTACAACAAACGCACTCACACACGCACTAAATACGGTACTATCAGGTGGGGGATGTGGCTTTATGGTTGACACACATAGTGGTTGGTACACCATGGTTCATTACACACACTGACTCGGTTGGTTGTCTGCTTCGGTTGCCGCGCTGGGTCTCTAATAAAAAAAACAGGAGGGGAAAAAAAAAAAAAAAAAAAAAAAGGAAATTTATTTTTATACGAAAAGAGAGGAGCAGAAACATGGGGGAGGGGGGCGGATGGAGAATGCTGGCGAGATTGTTGTCCCTCGAACCGTGCAAGCAAACAGGGTGATAGGTGTCAAGCAGGTGACTATGTCCTCCTTTACAGGCTCATGGTAAACTCAGGGTTTACCATGCATTCTCCCATGCTGCATTCATTCAGATCCGGTGTAAGTCTACAGGTTATTGTTAATACGATTAACTCATCAGGTCATGCTGTGATTGGGCTTGCACGCAGTGGGATGGTGTGACATGCTTGGTTAAAGACTTGTGGCATGCTACCTTGTGGTGTGCGAAACAGGGCACGGTCACTGCTAGTTCTGCCTCGGCTCTCCTGTTTCAATCCCCCTTGCTTTACCGGGAGGTCACACGCTCTCTCTTTGACCTTTCCAATCTTTCAAGATCCAAGTGTGATTGTGCATCCTTTTACCAGGATTGAATTATGAGCTAGTAACACTGATGCCTAATTGCAATTTTAAATACAGACAGTAAAGTCCAAAAATAGCTGCTTGGAAAAACAGCTCAGTGATAAAGATGGGGTGAAAGATCAAAGAGACATCACAATACAGGCATAGCCTATTGCCAAGCAACCGGGAGAGTCATGTACAGATGTTCTGTCAAAGAAAACCAGAGTCTATATACAGATTGTATACAAAATTTATTTCATGCAAGGTTCATATTTACAGTTTTGTCATTCGCATGTGTATTTTTGCATAAAAGTGCATGCATTCACCTCTCCCCAAGTAATCCCAAAAGTACACTGATTTCTGTCTTTTTTAAAATACTTTTTTTTTCTGTCAAATGCACGATACATCTATATTGTATATTGTCTGTATGATTTGCTACAGTGTTACGTGTTTAAAAATGTGATATACACAAGTATGTATTCCAGATAAATCACATTTGAAACGGAATTTATGAAAAATATGGGTTTTTGTGAAAATAAAACCGTATTTATATAATAGCTGGTATTGTAATTCAAAATCTGCTATTAAAATTAAATTTGATTTGCCTGTTTTAGGGTTTGGTTAAAGTTTATTTTTTTTTTTTGTTATTTGTTTGTATATTTGTTTGTCTGTAAGTAGGTTGGTTGGCTTAGTTGCTGCTACTAATAGATACAGGGTGTTTAAAAAAACACCAGAGATCATAGTTTGGGGAAAGGCAAAAAATGTCTGCAAAAATAAAAAAAACAATTGCTACATATTTTGTATGTCATCGTTAATGATATCATACTCTGCATCAGATATATTTAAAGAAGCTTTGGATGAAAAAACACATTTTTCTTACATATTTTCAGTGAACTTACATTGTTTTCTCAGATAGTTTCCCATGCAAGGCATGCAAATGCAGATGAGGTTTCTTCAGTCAAGTTTCTATGTTGGTGACGTGCATCACTAGAATCATGATTGTTCAGTGTCACTTCAAATTAAATTTATCATCATATATGAAATAGCCATTGTATCATCTTTTTTCCTTTTAAATGGTGTCCAATAGCATCTATTGAAAACCACAGCTTAAAACACTCAGGGTTTGGGAAAAAAGGAGGAGTTATGAAGGAGAGAGAAGGGGAAGAATGAAAGTGCAGAAATTTCTAAAGATACAAGAACAGACAAGAGAAGTAAGATGAAGGATGAAAAGGGATGGAAGAGAAGAGAGGAGAAAGGTCAGAGGAAAAGGAAGAAGATAAGAAAATGTGAGGAAGAGGGTGGAGGAGGGCGGAGAAAGAGGAATACGAAACAGACAAGAGAATGGAAGAGGAAAAGGGGAGGAAGAGGAACGAGAAGGGTCGAAGAAACAATAAAAACAGATAAGAGAAGAGAGGATGAAGTGGAAGGAGCAGCAAATAAACAAAATGAGGAAGGTAAACAAAATAAGATGGAGCAGAAAAGGAAGTGAGAGATGAATAAAAGGAAGATGAAGGTGGGAGATTAGTGTGAGAAAATGGTTAAGAGGGTAGGGTAAGGGAAAGGGAGATGGAGATGGAAAGGTGGGGGTGAGAAGAGGGAGAAAGGACAGAAAAGAGAGAAGGAAGATGAAGGAAAAGAGACAATAGAAGAATAGAAAAGAACAAGGATGATGAATAGGAAAAGGGAATGAAGGGGAAAGAGAAAGGCAGAGGATTAGGAAGGAAATAAGAAGAGGAGGGTTAGGAGAGGAAAAGCAAGAGGAACAAGAAGTGAAGAGGAGTTCAGATGAAGAAGACTTTAATGAGAGATGGATGGTACACAGTGTGAGCAGGCGTCTCAGCGCAGCACTGCAGAGCGAGGGCCTCTGATTGGTTAGTTTTGTTGTCCATGCTACAGGATGGATGGGATGGGAGAGTGGACCTGCTGCATGAGACAGGGCGGGCTGCAGGGCAGGGCCGACACTGAGGCCACGCCTCCAGACATGCTGCTATGGCTCCATGGCTTTTCATAACCTCATTTGAAGAGAAAAAGGGCTTTCAGTAAAACCTCAGAGCAGCCTTCAACTTTAAACAAAGACTCTCTGCCAAGGTTTGCTTTTGAACAAATATGGTTCTTAAAGTAGGAATATGGACAGATAGCTGAGGTGCGTGTACTGTATGTGGTGTGTTTGCGCAGATTAGTTCTGGTTAGTGTTGCCCTGTCATGTACTTTTTATGCTCATGGTTAGCCAGCTGACAATGACTGATTGCCAAGTCAACTGCATCATCCTCCATGCGTTTTATGCTTCAAACTATCTACTGCATGCATGGGGTGCTTTCACAGTGCTGTACAGAACAACACAGGTTCAGAGAGACGTCAAAGAACTCAGCCAGACACATCAGCCCAACACGAAACAACCATACATATATACCCTGTTTACTGAAACTGTAGCTCTTTAGCTACCAGATGATGCTGGTTCTGTTAAATATGGGGCTAACTACAGGGCTAACAAGTAACAGAAGTATTTCACTTGTATCTAATGCTTAGTCTAACACTTTCCTATCCTAAAGTGTTGCTTGAGGTGTTATCTTTATTGCAAGAGTTAAGGAAAGAGTTTGATTCCCTGGCCTAGTCTTATCTTGACTACCCTTTTGAAAAGACCAGCATAGTTGGTTGTGTTATGCATACTGGTAGCAGAGGATAGTCTTAGTTTGTCTTGTTTTTTGTAGTTGGTTGTGTTATGCATACTGGTAGCAGTGTCCCAAAAAAAAACTACTCAACAGGATTTAACGGGAATTGTTTTATCATGGGGATTCATGATAAAATAGGATGTTGTGTTTAGAATGTTAGTTTGTCCAGTAGCTTATGTTGGCTGTTGGTGTTTGTTCTGAGCGCTTCTGTCTGGCTGAGTTCTTGTCATGTGACCACATGCCCCATATCCCATGCTGCATCTCTTGTGAGATTCACCATCACCAGGACCGCCCGCCATTGTGAATCTGCATGCAAACAAGCACACTGCTAGGCATTATACTGAAGCTTATTTATTTTATTTACTTTATAAAACCATTGTTTTTTTTTTCATAAACATTAATTTACTTTTTCATTTAAAATTGGACCCTTACATAGTGGTCCACTGAATCTGCCTGAAATGCGTACTGTAAAATGTACTGCATTCGCATGAATACATTTGCAAAAACTGGCACTGAATGTTCTTCTCAGAGATCTTGTATAGACTGAGCTATAAATGAAAAGAGGCCCGTTGACGGCTCACTTGGATATGTCATTTCTATCGCAGCTTTTCCTGTCAGCCTTAGAGTAACAGCAGACCTGAGGAGCTATCAGACTGCAAGAAAGAAGGCTGAGTGACAGTCTGTCGTTTTGCACCGAAAGAGCATCTTTGATTGACAGCTGCTCCATTTTCAGACACAGCACTGGCAGTGCTCTGATGGCTAGCAGTGATTGGCTGGTTACGTACCCTTCCTGACTCTCCCCCCCGTGTGATTGGCTCGTTCTCCTCCGGAGGTGAGCAGGAAGCAGGGTCTCTCGCGGTCCACAGGGCTGAAGACTTCCTCGGGTGACACTGCCTGGTCGATGTGAGGACAATCCTCATTGGCCAGGGCAGCTTTGGACGGCTCCCCGTTCACTTTAAAATCTCCAGTCACAGGCAAAAAGAGATGACTCATTACAGATTGATGCAAGGTGACATGCAGTATTTATTTCAGGCTATCAATGCTGCGATACATCCTGAAAGCCAAACTGCCCTTTCTGCAAGAAAGATAGAAGCTTTTTCCAACAATGCATGATTGTACACCTAGCCAAATTCACCTGGCTCTAATAATTTCAAACACTAAAACACATCATGGGTACTCAACCCTGCTTCTGGAGATCCACTGTCCTGACAAGTTTAGCTCCCATAGAACACACTTCAACCAGCTAACCTTTTGATTACTTAAACATTAAAGACAGGTTTGTTGAAGATGGGTTGGACCTGAATTCTGTAAAACACTGCATCTCCAGGAGCAGGAATAAATAACCCTAGCCTACATGTAGGAAATTCAACTTATATTGTAAATTATATTGCATTTCTACATTATGCTGTTTCCCAAGTGCAAACACAACAACTTGGAAAGTTGAAGTGGACAACTGGACTCTCTGAAATTTTGAAAATCCAAATCCGAAACATTTTTTTAAACTTTTGTTATTTTTTAATATGTGTTTTAAAAAACATATCCCCCTACTTCATTTTATACATACCATGCCCTTTTAAATTAAAACATTCTCAGCATTCTCTGACATAGCATAAACTCTAGTGTGTAGTTACCCTTAATTGCTAGGTTGGACTGTGGAAGCTTAGAGTAGTAGTAAGCTTCCATAAGAGAAAAACCACTGAGATACATTGAGTTGGATGGAAAGTTTTATTTATTATTTTAGCTATTTTAAATTTTATTGTTTCTTGTGTAAAATTAAACCTACCAGTAGATTAATTTTTCAAATGCAGCCAACTCAAGTTCAGTTGATTCTAGATCAACATCCAGAGCTCAGCAGATCAACATGCTAAGCTAACAGATCAGTCAAATGATAAAAAAATCTCATGATCTTTTCAAATAAAAGTTGTTTATGTGAATATACTGCAGTCTTAGAACTGAGAGACTCTGTCCCCTTGTCCAAAAAGTCAATCTACTGAAATGCTGTTACAAATATTACTCATCAGTGTGCAGTAAACTGACTCATTCAACTGCGGTAAAGTAATAAGGAGATGCTAAAGAGATTGTTTGTAAGTCTTAAAGGTATAGAAGCAAAAAATGAGCTGCTTACTTCTACGGTCAGAAAGAAGGTAAAAAAAAAAAAACAAGACAAACTAGTGAACCTCTGAGAAAACAATTTTACGATATGACTCCCTTAAGGTTAACATTTTAGTCTCATTCACAGAAATTTACAGATTCTAAAATATTGGCTCCTACCTTGGTATCTGATCTCGGAAACCTCTTCCTGTGCCAGGGGGCATGTGTCACTGTGTGTGCTGGGTCGTGGGGAGTTAATAGCTGACTTGCAGTAGTTGGGAGACCCCAGTTGAGGTGCTCGTGGGATATGTTTATTTTTTTTCTTTGGTAGTTTTTGTTTAGCCATGGCTAGGGAGTAGTACATGCCAAAGTTGTTCACAATTACAGGTACAGGCATGGCAATCGTAAGCACACCTGCCAGTGCGCACAGTTGAGCACAGTGGCATGCCAGAAGCGTGGTATGAGTGTTCTGAGGGTACATATCGCCATAGCCGAGGGTTGTCATAGTTACCACAGCCCACCAGAAGCCAATGGGGATGTTCTTGAAGTGTGTGTTATTACTGGCGTCAGGATCATTGAGGTTTCTTCCAAAACGTTCGGCATAGTAGATCATAGTGGCAAAGATTAATTATCCGAGTGCGAGTGAAATGATGATGATGATGGATTATTTATTAATTAGTACTGGGAGGGTGTGTGTGCCCTAGTACCCGCAAACCCACAAAGTGTCGCGTTAGCTTGAAGATACGGAGAATTCGAACGAATCGCACCACACGGAGAAAACCCAACACATCTTTTGCTGCTTTGGATGAGAGTCCACTCAGCCCTACCTCCAGGTAGAAGGGGAGGATGGCCACAAAGTCGATGATGTTGAGGGTATTTCTGACAAATTTTAATTTGTTTGGACAGGTAGTCACTCGGATTAGAAATTCAAAAGTGAACCACACAACGCAGACACCCTCAACGTAGGTTAACTGCACCATGGTCTCCGTCTCAGAAAAAACATGCTCCAGTGTTTCATTGCCCACCGTGTAAGTCTCTGTGCGGTTGATGATGGGATTGAAGGCCTCATGAGTCTCCAAACAGAATGTGGTAATGGACACCAAAATGAAGAACAAAGATGCAAATGCTACCCACTGTGGGAAAAAAGAGAGAGACGTTATGTAAGACCTTAATGAAATAGTCATCTAAAAATGATTATTCTTTCAATATTTAATCACCCTAATGTCAATATTTATTCACCCTAAACTTGTATAACCTTCTTGTGGGGTTTTTAAATCTTACATTCCCTATTCATTGTAACTGCCACAAGCAAAAAGCGATCAGTACAATTCTTAAAAATCCTGCTTTTGTGTTCCTTTAATGTTTGTTCTTTGAGTTCCTTACAAAACAGCTGTAACACACAGTTCAGCTATAAATAGGTTTTCCCAATTTCAGAGCAGAAAAAAAAAATCCAATTACAATATCATGAAAACACTTATACAGTAATTGCTCATAAACGCCCATTTCAGCAGAATTCAGAGGAAGTATACTTGGATAATGTCACGTCTTCAGTTTCTCAACATGCTTCTGAAAAGTGCCACGTCAACAAACGGGGGGCTTAACAGAAGTACAGTAGCTGCTGAAACTCAAGGTCACTGTACGCTCAGCATAGAATGAGAGTAAGACACCGATATAACTGCCCTCCACCACTTTGGGATAAATTTAACCATAGTTCCCTTCACCAGGGACTTCTGGTCAGCCTCTGGCAAGGTTATCACATGCAGATTTGGTGAGATAGTCCCTCGAGTGTTTTGAAAGAGGATGGGGGAGGCTTGCACCACTTACACTGCAGCTTATTGTAAGATAGAATGACAAGCATAGACAGATGGAACTGGATTTCAGAAGGGGACCCCCACCACAGGATGACGGAATACTGGATAGTGGTGGAATTACATAAGTGCAAGTTGCCCATGTTTTCCCTATATGGGATCTTCTTGCGACTGAGAAAAGTTCCATCCATTATATATGAATTGATTATTCAGCTGAAATAAAATATTAAGTTAGGGCTGTGAATCTCAATGACAAATCATCCATCAGCACATATATAATAGGTTTGGGGAAATGCATTTAACATGGAAAAAAATGAAAATTCAATGCATTTTTGGAATTTAATAATCACTAACAATATTTTTCCATTTTCTGAATAACATGTGTTGGTTGATTCGTGCTTGCCTGTTTAGAAGTCGCTAGTACAATACTAGGGCTTTTCTGGGCGGCTGCTTATCAAGTGTTGGTTGCTCCATTTAATGTTAATGTATGGGATTTTCTCACCCATTTTATCTTCCACCAGGCAAAAATTGTAAGTCAGATCATTTAGAAGAGTAATAGCAACAGTACACGATTTGATGTATCATTCTCTAATCACAAGCCAAAGTTTAATGCTTGGAACTTGTTCAAATCACTAAACTCTGAATATAAACAATGCCTTGGCAAACACCACTACCAATATGTTCATTTCTAAACAAAACTACAGTTCTTGACCTATTTTCAATTATAAAAATCTACCATTCTAGAATTAGCACTTTTGTAAATGATTCATTCAAACGATTGCGAACAACTCACTCTGCCAACTCATGACCAAATTTCATTGTATCATTACTGAACAATAAACAATTACAAATGATTTTCATTCATTCAACTATATGCATTTACAATATGTAAGCTAGTATCAAATAATACTGTTTTTTGTTCATATACTATGTTTTCATGATGTTTCAAAGCATTCTCTGCCCTGATCTGCCTCTGGTTCTGACGGCTAACAACACCTCTCAGTTCTTCGGGTTCTTCTATTACATAAATTCTTCTTCCACATGCAGTTTATATCTGGGTCAGCCAGTGCTTAGTCTAACAGACACTATTCTTTAGATGTGTGTTGTTTGTTTTGTGTGTTTGTAGGGAGGAGAAACATTTTGTCTGAAGAAGCCTATGAGCACAGACACACAAAAACGCACATAAATAACGGCTTTTCGCCACTAATTAAGATCACTTTGACCTGTAGAAAAAGCTGTTGAGTTATGGAAATGAAGGAACTATATTTGGCAGCAAAAAGAATCTGAAAGTTCAAAAGAATCCGTGTATTTTGATGGAAAAAATATGCAAGAGAGATTTAAATTGCAAATATCTGAATTTCCTCTTGTAGATGTTGTTAACAGTGCCCGAACTGTTTTAGCACGGCTCTTAAAAGTGTAAAATAGAGTAACTTTTCAGTTTCACATCACAGCTCGTGTTGACATAATTTCCTACAGCTCCAGAGTAATTATGCTCTGATTCATTCAAAGATGAATGTGGGATACAACTTGATATCCTAATGATCCTTGGAAGATGACGTACAGCATAAGGAATGGATTAACATGACAATACTGCACTTCCCAACAAAGACTACTAGTTACAACCAAAAATAAAAGGATAAACAATACTACTATGCTAGCATTTGTTCTACAGGTTATCAATAAAGAGGATCATTTTTGTGTTTCACAAACCCGTCTCCACAAACAATGCCTTTATTTGCTAAAGAGTGAATAGTCATCTTTTTATAGATGCATGCCATTGTACCTGGAACTTGCCGTTTTCACAAGTGCTTTCCAATTTTGTATCAAATATGCATTGGGCGGACAGTTATTGGACTGGGGCGGTAAAAAAGCAGTTAATAATTCATCAAGGTAAGACATGGATTACGTGATCACAACTGCTTTTTCTCCCTCACAGAAGCCAGTGGCCTATTCATTATGTGTAATTCATTCAAAATAACAACTGCTACATATATCACCTCAAATATTTGTAAAAACATTTAACTGCTGAATCACTTTTGCTCTCCTCAAACTGAGGGCCAAAGCATATTCTCACGACCTTGCAAATCCCAGAGGGCAAAAGTTTGATCCACAAGAACGTTTTATCCTCACTCTCCCATTGATCAAGATAAACACAAGAACAGCTTGATCCTCTTGATGTCAGGGGACACAACATGATCCGTTTCTCCCCCTCTGCCCTTCCATCACACACTGATGACTTGAAGTGACAATCCATTTCTTGTCTTATCTCTCCATACAAACATATACTATAATATCATGAAATAATTGCAAGTTATATTGTATGTTGCTTGGGAAAAAAAATGTTATCTGTCTTATCTTGAATGATTGTCAATGGAGAAAATGCTTTTTTGGGTCCAGATGCTGTAGTTACAGCATCTACCAGCAGGGGCTAATGCAACCATGCTAACCAGCCATGATCTCTAACAGTTTCCTAGTGAACATTAATAGAGTCTTGAGAAACTTTCTGGAACTCTATCATTCAGTAAATCTAGTGCTTTATCACACCCATAGGGACGTTGATAGCAGGCATACTGACGGTCAATCTAAAGCGTCATCATTTGCAACCATTTAATCTGAGTTAAAGAGCCCATTTTCATTTTTCAGCACTTGAAAAAAACGTGAAAGCTGCAGTGCTGGGAATGTTGAAACTCACTTAAAGTGCTGGTAACTGTATTAGTTGGTGGGCGACCCAGCGCTGATTCATTCTGCATGCAAGTGTGTGTTTGTTTATGAACTGATGTGTTGTTGATGCTGCTGAGATATGAAATGTTCTCATTAAACACACTCATACACACACCAGCCGGGCAAACTAATGAATGACGTGCAGCTTGATAATTATTGTGAGGATGAGTCTGGACAAGTCTACATGCATGCAGACAGAGTCTGAACCGATAGGCCTTTATATTCCGGGTTCTGAACAGGGTTTTAGAATAAGCCTGACCCATTTACACCAAAATAAGGGGCATCTGTTTGTTACTGCATAACAGACAACAAGACAAAAATTTAGCTCATGGTTACCCTAACAAGAAAAGATCTTCTCTTTTAATTCTGGTTGGTTTTTCCTTAAATCTTAGAAAATTATGTCCCGGACACATTTTACATCAAACAAACAAATAAAATAAGATATTTATCTAAATAAAAAATTAATTCTTAAAGAAAATTTAAAGTATTTTTTAAGACTAATACTTATTTTGAATTCAAAAGAAATACTGTAAAATAATTTCCTTTATTTTAATCAACATAAAGCATCATAACAAATACTAACACGATGTATAAATGCCTTCCTATTTAATCCACATATTTAATATAATTAATTTTATGTAATTATATATAATTTTAAAAACTGCATTACATCAATATGAATGGGTATTAACTGTCTAGAAAATAATATAAAAAATATACATATATGTATAAAGAAGTTAATGTTAATGTAAAAGAAAATGTGTAATGTAAATTAATAATAATAATAATGTAATAGTTAAGGCTTAATGGTAGACTTAATTGTGTTAAAAATATATTATTTCTCATTTTTGATTTTGGGGTCAAATATGACCTGGACATGTTCTTGAACAGTTTTGTAACATTCACACCCTCACAGGCATTACTGTAGGAGAACGACAGGACACATTATCAACCGCAGAGTGGCATCTGTTGTTTGTAATGCAAAGTACAAACTAGCAAACATCACAAAACAACAGGACACCCCACTCAAAATGATCCTATTTCCTGTTATATTTCAAAAAACATGCAACTAAGACGAAATCCTTAGTTGCATTCTTTCACCTGATCCTGTACTGATGTACAGTGCTAGAGCATCATTATTTTGAAAGAGGATCAACACCAAGTTTGCAACATTTAGCTCATGCAGCATCTATCTGTTTTAGTGCACAGAAACACAGAAAACATATTAAAAAAAGGAAAAGACAAAATCACTAAATGTATTCCAATATCCAAAAGAAGGGTTAACCATATTATAACATAGTTTCTTTAATATTCAGAAAAATATGCATTTATTTTATTTAAAACATTGACAAATACTCAAGCATTCTTGCCCTTGATTGTCAGTTTCTTACTATAAAAAGCCTAAACCTTTTTTCTTATCTACACAAAATGCATTCCCTCCCAGGCTTTTGAGCTTTTAGTTTAGATAAAGATAAAGAAAGATGTCATCAGTGATCACAGCAAGCAATTGAGTTGTCAAGTTCTAATGTAATTAAGATATTCCTTCTGATGTAGGCGACCTAAAAATAACTCAAAACAACTGAATTGACTTGACTCTGAAAATCTAGTGAAGAAACGTGACATACTGTACAATACAGTGCAGTTTACAAGGTTGACCACACCACCTCTGCACATGGAGTCCAGCCATCACTTCAACATCCCAATTCATTCATCTGAAAATGGCATATTTTTACCAGCCGCCTCCACTTGAGAAGCAGAGAGGTGCTGCATTTATAAAAACGTGGTAAAAATAACCCAGCACCGTTGACAGAACTGCATATTTGATGCAGAAGCCCAACTTTCCCATCACACATCAGCGTTTACTCAGACTAGGTAAAAAAAAATCATGCAGATTATCTAAGTCACAAATCCTGGCTGTGGACTATGTCCATAAGTGGACTTCATCAACCCATTACTGCTTGATTTGCTATCAGGCAGCATGGTTCATGTTCCTTTGTGGTGCTGCCAGGAGCCGGGACACTTTTCCTCAACTCCAGCAGCTCTCTGCTACGGCAGACAGTGTCGGACAGCCTGGCTCCTGGCAGAGCAGCACACAGCCAACTGAATAATACATTCCTTCTAGAAAACAAGTCTCACCTACACTTTTTTTTTTTGTTTAGACACATCATCTGCATTCAAAAACTACATGAAACTCTTTCTACATGGGTGGCCCAAAGTTTGAAATAAATGTAACTTTTTTTTTAAGACCTCACTTAGGCTCACCAAGGCTGTATTTATTTTTCAAAAACACAGTAAAAACAATATTGTGAAATATTATTGCATTTTGAAAGAACTGTTTTCTATTTGAATATATTTTACAAAATGTAATTTATTCATGTGATAGCAAAGCTAAATTTTCATCAGCCAGTCTTCAGTCTTCAAATGCTCAAGAAACATTTATTATTTTTATCAATGCTGAAAACAGTTTTTGCAGCTTAATGTTTTATGGAAACTGTGATACACAACAATTAAAAAATTTGGGGTAGGTATGATTTGAAAAAAGAAAAGAAAAAAGAAAAGAAAAGAAAAGAAAAGAAAAGAAAAGAAATAATAACTGAAAAATGAATACTGAAAAAAAAAAATTCAGGAAGTTTGCAATAAATCAGAAATGACAGTAAAGGCATTTATAATGTTATGTAAAAATAAAGTCCATTTCAAATAAATGCAGTTCAATGAACTTTCTATTCATCAAAGAATCCTGAAAAAAGTGGTTTCCACAAAATTATTATTTTTTATTGATAATAATAAGAACCATTATTAATAACTCAATACCAATCACAATTGAGCAGCAAAACAGCATATTAGAATTATTTCTGAAGGATCATGTGACACTGAAGACTGGAGTAATGCTGCTGAAAAATTACGTTTTCCATCACAAGAATAAATTACATTTTAAAATATATTCAATTAGAAAACAGTTATTTGAAATTGTAATAATATTTCACAATATTACTATATTTTTGATCAAACAAATGGTAATTTTGTTTGAATATATTACTTTTTTTTTGATCATTTAAATTTGTAATTATTCTAACTTCCAACTTTTGGCCACCATTGTATATATAAGTTTTTTCTACAATCTGCTCACTTAGATTTTGGAGGACATCCATCTCCGGCTCTGTTAGTGCCAAAGCGGTGGGATAGAGTCAGTAGAGCTGACCTGTTTTAACCTGGCTGCCAAAACTTGTAGAAATGTTGGGATGGCGTTCATCTCCGATTAAGAGCTTATAGGCTTCCTGCTGAGAGCAATGATGGGACAGCGGTGAGGGCAAAGAGCTGACATTTGAAATGAGCTAATGAAATGCCCATAAAATCTCAAGGGTTGTGTGTCTTTTACAGCACAAGTGCCCATCTTGCATACTTTATGCAAGTGCATCTTTAGTGTTTGCGTGCCTTGGGGTTGTGTGTATGTGTATCTGTGTGTGTGCTTGTCTCTAGGGGTGAAGTGGCTACTTGTCACACATCAAAACAGGCCAGCTGCAGTAAGTGGCAGCGTGCTCCTGAACAAAACATGAACTGTATGGACAAGCAAGGATGTGAGCAGTCTTTATTTTCAGCCCCTAGTCAATCAGCAATTCGCAGTCGCTTGATCATCAGGCAGAGGAGACAACAAAACTAATGTGCACTGTGGTAAAGACTCGAAAACAAATGGAGTTATTTTATACCATAAAATCATGGCAGTACATGACAATTTATGGCTCCATCTCATGCCTTCTGTTATCTCACTAAAGAGAAGGTGGGTATTATTTCAAGGTCACCCAGAGTTGTGGCATGAGTAGTCACACATACTCTCTGTGGTATCATGGAGTTGTGTGATTGGTCATTACACGAAAAAAAAAAAAAAAAAAAAGGATTATTCAAAATTATGTTAGTAAACAATGACTTATAAAAGGCATTTTCTATATAAATAAAAAAATATATATATATATATATATATATATATATATATATATATATATATATATATATATATATATATATAATTATTATATTTATTAGTTTATTTATTTTCCTTTTAATTCCTCTATGATGATTTGTTTTTATCCTATTCCAATAAATGAATAAACATATGTATTTATTTATTTTTATTTACTCTACTTAAATATTTTCAAGTTTTATAATATATAAATAAAATAATATATTTTAAATACCTTTTATATAGTATTTTGTATTTATTCTTTGTAAATATTTTACAATTTTATTGTGTGTGTGTATAAAATCATTCAATTCTATTTCTAGAAATTGCTAGTAATTGCTAAATGAATTATAAACTAAATTGTCGACAGGCATTGCTATATTCAACTATATAATAAAGTTATTACATTTAGCTTCTCTAAGTCATTTTTCTTTGACATAAAGATTAAAATCTTACAGAAATTTGGGACATTTTTTCACACTGGATGCCCAGCAAACCATAGCTTTTTCAGAAAACAGATAACAGCATTTCTCAATGAACTCACCCGTGCGTATTTTGAGGAATACGGGTCCTCAAAGAGCGCCCACGTCTTCTTCTGCCATCTGCTCCAGCGCCCGGACCTGTTATCGGGCGAGTCGCCTTGCGCCAGTCTCCGGGTCATCTCAACACCCTCATCCCCCTCGGCCGCCTCAGCCACCCCCTCAGGCTCTGGGTCTTCATGTCCGAGTTCAAGAGCAACCCCGGCGAAACTGTCCAAAGCCTCCTCCGCCTCTCGATGCTGCCGGTAGGTCATCCAACAACATGGTTCCACGTCCGTCTCGTCGATCCCCCAAAACGCCAGCTCCTCCTCATACAAAGGTCCGCACACGTCCGCCGGGCAATGCAGCTTGCCCGTGCGGTAATAGTTAAGAATGTGGGCGAAAACGCCGGGGTGACGGTCGAAGAAAAACTCCCCGATATTCGCATCATAATCGAAGTTATTAGGCGCGTCGGGCTCCGCCAGCCAGGAGAGTCGAGTGCCGGGCAGGGTGCGCAGGGTGCTGCGGTAGGTCTGGTGCTTGATTCCTCCGACGTTGATCACGATGCGATCCTTGTCGTCCCCTTGGCCCATCGCGTACCTCTCTAGTCATATCTCCAACCCATGGACCGTCATCATACCGCTGGGACCCATGTTGAGAAAATTCAAATGTGTTTTCGATCGTGCCAGGTGCGTCTCAAAGTGTCCATGCCAACAATAGAAATCCAAAACCCTTCACACACTTGAATGCCTTCTAAGGACAGATGCGGACGCGTTTTCCCTCCAATAACCCAATATCCTGACCCCCCGGCTCGGGTTTAAGGGAGTCAGGAAGGTTTTTTTACGGTGTCATTGGGCGCAAGTTGGTGCTGAACGGACAGCGCCAGTCATCCGTCGATCCTTCATAACTCCAGTGTCCCTATTGTGCTACAGCTTCCCCTAAAAAAAGAGAGAAAAAACGCTACACGTCCGTTTTCTTTGAGAACGAACAGACAAACCAGCAGCAGATCTTGCCTCCAGCAGTTCTAGTGGCCTTCAAAAAGGCAGGCACAATCGATGGTGCTTTGAATAGCCCGAAGTCCCATTGAAGCGGATCGCTTGTGATGACGGTCTGAAGAAACAGGCGTCGCAGCAACAAGGGAGGGTCTTTCATTCACAGGACCAGAGCTCAATCTAAAATCTGTTTCCACGCGAACAAAAACTCAACATGTTCTCGGGGTGGAAGACACAATACAAGCCGTTTTAGCACGTAGTCCTTAAAACAAACTAGAATAGCGCTACTTGCAGGCTCCTGAAAATATCACTATACAATGCATTCTTTGTCCTTCAAAAAATAAACATCTTATATTCAACAACTATTCAAACGACCTGGTTACTGTCATTAGCCTAAGTAAATACTGTTAAGTAAATAGCTACTGTAAATAGCCTAGTAAGTTAACTAATGTACTAAATGTTAGGCCTAAAATTGTGTGCTAGTGTATTGGAATAAATATATACTATCTAATAAGTAGTATGCTGGAAAGTGGAATAGTTATTATTAAAAAATAAATACTAGTACTAGAACTAGAAATGAAAAGTTAATATTTGAACCAAATGGCTCCATAGAATTCATTAAATAGTTGCTTTTCACTACAGGAATTATGGAAGCTTATTTCCACCACATAATTAACAAAAAACTTTTTATCACACAGTTTTGACTTTTCTGCAATTGTGAGTTTAAAGTTCACAATTCTGATTTTTCTTTCCTCAGAAATGCTAATTACTCTGAGAAAAAAAAAATCTGTGAGAGGAAACATTTCTGCCACAGAATTAAAAAATGAAAATGGTAAGTGTACAATTTTTACTTTTTTCTTGCAATTGTGTTTAGATCTCAAAATTCTTCATTTTTTTTTTTTTTTTTTTTTTTTTTGTAATTCTGAGGAAAAAAAGAATTGTGAGATGTGAACTCGCAATTGGGCAAAAACATTTGAACTGTGAGATATTCATTTGCACTTCAAAGAAAAAAGTCAGAAATAAGGAAGCTTATTTATTTGCCGAGAAAAAGTCAGAATTGTTAGATAAAAAGTAGGCTAACTATTACTTTTTTATTTTATTTTTTTATTATTATTCCATGCCAGAAACAAAAAAAGAAACTTAATTGGGATATGTAACGTGAGAATTCAGGGAGAAAAAGTCAAATTTGTCAGATGTAATCTCTGAATTATGAAAAAAAAAAAAAGTCTGAAATTATGAGATAAAAAGTCAATTTTCTTTTTTTTTTTAATGTTTTATTCTGTGGCAGAAATAGCAACTAATATGTAATACAAACATACTAGTATCTAATGAAATAAAAAAGATACTAGTCACCTTATAGTAGTTAAAAAATAACTAGTAACGTACATGACAACAGACTAGTTAGTTTTAAGGAATAAATGTTAAAACACACTGTGTCCTATTTGTATGAGCAGCAGGTAATCTTGTGCATGCTGGAGCTCAGCTTGTGAACTGCTCCGGGTCCATTTTTAAAAGACAGTGTGGCGATTAGGAGGAGGTGCGTGACTAAAATCAGAGTACATTTGCCTGGGAGGCGTGTATGACCGCGTACACGTGGAGGGTGGACTAGGGAGGAGGTGATTTGTTGTATTTTTTGGGGGACATTCGTGTGCTGCCTCCCAACCACAGACCTGTGAAAGGGAAATAATACATGAAATATCAGAGAAGTCATGCAATCTCATTGTGCCTTATAGGCAACTCAGAATTCATAAATTAATGAGAAAAGCTTTTATTTTTCCATTAGTGAAGCTTTAAGCTGTTTGGGGACCAGATATGCCAGCCCTCGAATTGTAGAAATTTAATTAAAATAGATTTCTAGATGTTGACATACTGTAGATCTTAACTGACTAATGTTTAAGCACCTTCGGTTTAGAGATAGAGGTAATTATTTAAATATTTTTTTCTGTATGTTGGGGAAGTCATGGCCTAATGGTTAGAGAGTTTGACTCCTAACTCTAAGGTTGTGGGTTCGAGTCTTGGGCCGGCAATACCACGACTGAGGTGCCCTTGAGCAAGGCACCGAACCCCTAACTGCTCCCTGGGCGCCGCAGCATAAAGGGCTGCCCACTGCTCCGGGTGTGTGTTCACGGTGTGTGTGCGCACTTTGCAGAGCAGAGCACGAATTTTGAGTATGGGTCACCATACTTGGCTGTATGTCACTTTACTTGTACTGGCATTTCTGAGCAGTGAGAGCCTGCAATGCTTATGTCTGCCTATAGGTGGAAGCAAAGTGTTTGTAATCTTATTGGTACACCAAATATCCAATAATATTAGATTTTTTTTTTTTTTAATTATTCTAAATAAATACGTAGATACATTTAAAAACAACCATAAAATAAATAAATAAATAAATAAATGAGAAAAACATGAGAACTTTTATTCAGTAATAATTCTGGCCCAATTTAACATTACAAAGAAGGCAGTGACTGTTTAGAAACTTAAAAAAAAAAAGAAAGAAAGAAAGCAAATACCTTTTAACATGTGAAAGGGTTCCATCCTCTTAATATAATTCTCAATGTGTACATTGCTAACAAAATATAAAGACCATATTACGACTATATTAAGACCATATAATAAACTTTCTTTCTCTGGTAAATGCGTATATATATATATATATATATATATATATATATATATATATATATATATATGTGTGTGTGTGTGTGTGTGTGTGTGTGTGTGTGTGTGTGTGTGTGTGTGTATGTATGTATATAAAATAAAAACTAATAAAAAATAGCCGTTTGTGCAGTTGTCCTACAATATCACCAATAAACAAACTATCTTTGCCAAACTGTAAGTGTCCAAACACGTCTGGGAAGTTTGCTAAAGACTACACATATTCTGAATAGGCATAAACCAGTTGACCTATCCAAACCCTCTTACAAACCAATCACGGTGAGTAAATCATCACCTCCCACCTGCCTTTGTGCATTAGTGATGCTTATTCCCACTCATTGTCGCGAATCGGTTCTTTTGAACAGTTCATTTCAAACAACCGGTTCAAAGGATCGATTAATCTGTTCTTTTACATATGATAACGATAAAGATATAGTTCTAAAAATCGTTTTCAGTATTAAAGAACAGCAGCGTCCACACCACAACTATAACGATAAAGACAAAGAAAAATGATATCGTTGGAATCACTTTCAAAACGATTTTTTCCAGCTGATGAACGATAAAAAATTGACAGCCAATCAGAATCCATCCTGCTGTAACGCGCTCGAGAACTTAAAGCGGCAGACGAGCGTGCGCTTAGAATAAACAGAAGATATCGTTCGCTGGTGTGGACGGTAATATCGTTATCTTTATAGTTATCTTTATAGTTATCGTTCTTGGTGTGAACGGGCCTTTACTTCCCCAAACTCCTGTGCTGGACAGGGTGCCTGAGGTCAGCCTGCTGAATGGAGTCGTTCATGGAGTCCTCAACACCACTGGTGAGTTTCCTGGCACATAGTTTTGAAGTTGGTCGTAAAATGCTTCTTAATTCTTACTAAACGAATGTTCCGGGTGCGAACGGTATGGCAAGTATGTATTTAGTCATATAGGGCTATATCTCATTATGTAGATTAGCACAAGAAATAATTTACACGTCCTTCAATTTACTGCAGAAATGTAATGTGCATATTAATTACTTTTGAAGCCTACATTGGGCAAGGCATTAGGGTTTAAATGTATAAATTTGCACTTATTGTATTTATTAAAACACTTTTTATTTTATAATAATGTTATTAATTGGTTAATAATAGTGTTGATTTTTTTTTTTTTTTTTTACTTGTATTACTAATATTATTTCAAATAATTTTTTGTTTAGTTTATTTTTAATTTAGTATTATTTCTGAATATTATATATACATTTTGGAAAAAAAATGATTGTTTGATTGATTGATTCAGATAAAATTTTTGGTTACAATTAAAAAAAAAAAAAAAAATTCCCCTTCCAAGTTTCCAAGTTTGCTGTGCTAGTTTGGAGGGCTGAACAATTTGGCCTCAAGTGATTTATATATTATGACTAAATAATAATTGTCATTATTAGTATTACTGTTATTTTTATTCAAAAATACATTGTTATATTTTAATTATTTTTCAGTGCAGTGTCTTGCCCCATACACTCGCATTGTCAGTGTGTCACTGTAAATGTGCTTTTTTTCTAAACAAAGTGATTAGTCAGAATTATTTTCTGTGACAATTTTCAATTTTTATAACGTACATTTAAAGAAAATTATATAGTGTTGTTTATACAAATCTGTATTTTTTTTTTAAGTTTAATTTTCTATAATGTTTATTATATTGTTTGTTGAATCTATGGCTGCCATGTAATAGCCTTTAAAGCTTATAAGACTGATTTGGCAGGATTTGGCACCTGCCCACACTGCCAAAAGCACCAAAAGTTGGTTAAATGACCGTGGTGTTGGTGTGCTTGTCTGGCCAGCAAACTCACCAAGACCTGAACCCCAGAGAGAATCTATGAGGTATTGTCAAGAGGAAAATGAGAAACAAGAGACCAAAAAATGCAGATGAGCTGAAGGCCACTGTCAAAGAAACCTGGGCTTATGAAGTATTCTAATTTGTTGAGATAGTGAATTGGTGGGTTTTTGAGCCAAAATCGTGGCAATTAAAAGAACCAAAGACTTAAACTACTTCAGTCTGTGTGCATTGAATTTATTTAATACACAAGTTTCACAATTTGAGTTGAATTACTGAAATAAATGAACTTTTCCATGACATTCTAATTTATTGAGATGCACCTATACATTTTTATTTGTCATCATTCCAGGATTGCGGCATTTTGGGAAAGTCAAGGCGACCTCTGAAGAGGTGGTGGCCTTTCTGGAAAGAACGTACTGTGGGAGAATCTCAGTGGAAACCACTCAGCTCCAGAGCTTGCAGGAAAGAGAATGGTTTGCAGACCGATTTGAGGACCTCAAGAAAGAGGCGTTTTCACCGGAGGAGAGGAGACAGCTGGCTAAACTGATGCTTGAATCACAGGTAACACAGCCATTTGCATTTAGTCACTTTTATTTTGAATGCCTGGATGCCTGTAACACTTTGAATAACATATAAATCATTACACATTACACCGGTATCAGCAAATGTGCGTCTCCTGTGTTGTCTTTTTAAAGGAATTTGACCACTTTTTAGCCACCAAGTTTGCCACTGTTAAACGATATGGAGGTGAGGGAGCAGAGAGCATGATGGGATTTTTCTACGAGCTGTTCCGCTCTGCGGTGTACAGTGGAGTGACAGACGTGGTCATGGGAATGCCTCACCGTGGACGTCTCAACCTCCTCACCGGACTACTGCAGTTCCCTCCAGAGATTGATACTTGTTTCTTCTGGCTATATTTACTGTATGTAGATAGTAAACTGGACAGATTGGCTTAACTTACAGTTTAAAACGTGTCTAGACAGCCTGCCACTGTAACATATACAGCGAGATATATGCAGTCCACACATAGAAAACGCATTTAAAATTTAGTGATTTAATCCTGGAGATAAAGAGTTTTAGTACATTGAAAAAAATCGTAAAAAGAAATCATAATATTTGTTTTTATATACTAAAGGTAGCATTTCAAGGGGCTTTACTTAAGACAAAAAACAAGACATACAAAAAATAATAATAAATAAAACAGAATACAGTGTACAGCCGTGTAAACAAAAAGAGAAATTGCTAATAAAAAAGAATACAAAATTACGTCAAGTAAAACATTTTCTGAAATATGTAAAAAAAAAAAAAAAAACAAGCAATTGAAATTCTACAATAATACACAATAATAACATTCACAATAATTAATCATAGGCAAATATCAATTTAAAATTAATTTAAAGGTAAGCTGGTAATATTAAATCTTTGTAATGGGAATATTGTATTAAATTTGAAAATGCAAAGTAATATTTTCACTAGTGATTTCAGACTTATCTTATTTGTTATTTTGTTTTAAGTGATGACTCTTAAAAGGATAGTTCGCACAAAAATCTTTCTTTTTTTTCACCCTCATGTTGTTCCAAACCTGCATGAATTTCTTTCTTCTGTGGAACCTAGAAGATATTTTGAAGAATGTTTGTAACCAAACAGTTTTGGTTACCATTGACTTCCATAATATGTACAAAAAAATGTCGGCGTCACTCCCGGATAATCGAAAATGGGCAAAGAGGCAGGAGCTAGTTGCTGAAACCACGCCCACCAGCTCGATGGTGGTGACAGCAGCGGCAATCCACCTGTCACTCAAGTGGACACACCCTTAATTATGCAGAACTTTAAGGCTTAATATAATTTAAATGGATGAGTTTACAGACCAAAACCACTTTTTGTACCAGGCTGTAAACATATTTTTTTCTGCTGTAAAGTTTTTTAACATTTTAACATGGGGAGCCTATGGGACTGACTGCCTTTTGGTGCCAGCCTCTAGCGGCCAGCCGATGAATTGCAGTTTTAGTCACTTCCGTGTTGGAGAGCGAGTGGAAGGTTGCTGCTTGGCTTTTCCTTGGTTTCTTCTGCAAGGCTTATTTGGAGTTTCATCATGAGAGCGCCCTCTGGCCTTCAGGTGGAGATTTACTGCTGATCACAGAACCGTGTTTCACTGAAAGATACGCATGACAATCACAGCTTCTGCCTAATCGTGATTTATCACCTTTGCGATTTAATTTCGATTAATCGTGCAGCCCTAGTTTGCGTGCACAGCTGCGGTTCAAAATTGATTCCTTTTTTTTCTTCCTCGTCAGCAATGTTTATGCCATCTTGGTTTAATTCCTCACCCATTGCTTCTTCTTAACATCTAATCCTCTGAGTCACAATCTCCGCCTCTTCATACTACATGAATAGACTCATTCTCCAGGGAATGACAGTTTATTTGCTAACGGTTTTGGGGGAACATTATAATTGAGTCATTGCCTGCAGCCATTATCAAGCTTTTGACGAACCAAATACTTCTTCATTTCTCGCTCTCACTCATGTTCCGTAAGATGAGGGGTCTCAGCGAGTTTCTGGAGAACTCTCCCTCTATTGGAGACGTGCTGTCCCATTTAACCTCCACGGTGGGCGGACACACTCTCCATGTCACTATGCTGCCGAACCCCTCCCACCTGGAGGCCATCAACCCTGTGACACAAGGAAAGACTCGTGTCCGTCAGCAAGTCAAACAGGAGGGTGATTACTCCGCTGACCCTCATGCACAACCAGGAGACCTGAGCAGAGATGTTTCAATCAATTTTATGATGTCTATTTTAGTTTCTAGATTAGTTAAGTTCACTAATAACAACATTATACACCATGCTAATACATAGTAGTTATGTTGATGTTATAACGTAGCAGTTCTTTATCTATTCTGTGCAGGTTCATGGCGATGCTTCGTTTTCAGGCCAAGGCATAGTAACGGAGACCTTCACACTGTCAAATCTCCCCCATTTCAGAGTAGGTGGAAGCATCCACCTCATTGTGAACAATCAAGTGGGCTACACTACTCCCTCAGAGAGGGGCCGATCATCTCTGTACTGTAGTGATGTTGGTATGTACATTTCAGGGTGTGAGTGATTTATTTATGTATTTTTAAATTTTTCCCCAGTATATGGATTTTGCATATTTTCTGGCCTGAGATGTGTAGATTATTATTTTTATTGATTTATTGTCTCATTCAGTTTAATTTGATTTGATTTATTTTATTTGAGATAAATAATATTGTAGTTCATTTTTAATATTTTGCCATCCAAATAAGGAAAATTATACAATGGTTCTATTAAATTATAAGTTCACCCAACAGTAGTTAATGTGACCGCTCCTTTAAGGTCTCCCTGCAGTTTTCAAAGCAAATGAAAGCTCTATGGTTTAACATTTAGGGCCCTATGATTTCTGTGATGTGGAAAACGCAGACGGAAATCGCGGAATCCAGTCATAAAAATGGAATTCACAGTTTAACGCGGAATGTCACAGAATTTTGAATGAATTAATCAAAAGTAGGTCATTACACTTAAATCAAATCATGATATGGACTCTAATATCTGTAACTATTAAGCCGCAAACGTCTATTTAAATATGAATCCTGCATGTTCTGCGCATCTCTGTCAATGAATGGCGCAGACACAAGGTTCCATTTACTACACACATACTGAAGCATGCGTGACGCTCGCGGTGATTTCAGCGTCTGCTGTCTCACTAAATGAGGACGTAAATACATCAACAACATCTCCAGAACTGCTCTGAGAGTCACTTCATGAGCATTTGACCGTTTGATTTGAGTAAAACTAGCATTGTATCACATACACAGAACTGTAAAGGTATTCACAGCAAATCCCCTTTATTTGCCAAAAAATAAAGTTTGCTTAATTTTCAATAATTAAAAGATAAATTAAATTAATGTTTTATGCCTTCATTTGATAACCAGAAAAATTTAAATACACAACACAGAATTTCTGAAAAAAAAAAAAAAATCACAAGGCTACTTGACTAATAAAAAATAAAAAAATGTATTCGGTTGTTTTATGCATTCAAATAATTAGACATGCTAAAACACAGAATCTGATAACAATAAAAATATGGTGAGAAAAAATAAAACATTTCATAGGACCCGAAAACATGTAATTTTTGTTAAACTTTTATTAAACTGATGTGAAAATGTATACATTTCATGATTTTAATTAATAAGACCTGCTTTTTTGATTAATAAACTTTAATTTAACTATTAAAAAGGAGTCGAGGAAAAATTAAAACAGAAAAAAACAGAATCCAGAAAAAACAGAATTTGGAAAAAATGAAACAGAATTTAGGAAAAAAATAAAACGGATTTCATAGGGCCCTAAACATTTAAAAGGAAATAAAGTTAAGAAAGCATAAATGTAAGCATTGTAATTTTATTGTTGTTTTGTACAATAAAATAATAATAATTATTATTATTATAACTAATAATAATAATACATATTTTTTATTCAACACTGCAGTATAATTATTGCAATAATGATATTTCTTTATTAATTTAATGTTAAAAACTTAACTTATTATTTTTATTATTATTATTATTATTATTAATAAAATTTTTAATAATTTAAATAATAAAGTATTGTTATTTTTATATATGGTCATATTGAATGGTTAAAAAAAATCTGTTCTTTTTTTTTTTGTCCTTAACTGATCACATGCCTGAATTTCTGCACCAGTGTTATTTTAGTTTCGTTGAGATACAATTACAGTTTTTATTAATATTGGAATTAGTTTTTATATTAATATTTTCTATTTTTATTTTATTTTTAGTTAAAGGTTTTAGTTGTTATGTGTTGTTGTCATTTTTATTAGTTTTTATCACATATCTATATATATATTATATAATATCATTTTTTTTTTCATTTTTGGGTCACATTTGATGTAATAAATAACAAAGTAAAAAATATAATATATAATAATAAAAATATATATATATATATATATATATATAAAATTAGCTGAAGTAAAATAAGTAATTTTTTTGTTATTATTTTACACAACATCTAACAACATTTTGCAATTCTGTTTGTTGCTGTTTAGGTAAAATGGTGGGATGTGCAATAATCCATGTGAATGGCGATGATGTTGAGGATGTCCTCAGGGCGACCCGGCTGGCCGTGGAGTACCAGAGACGCTTCAGAAAAGATGTCATTGTAGACCTGCTTTGTTACCGCCAATGGGGGCACAATGAGCTGGATGAGCCCTTTTTCACAAACCCCGCAATGTATAAAATTATCCGGTGGGTACCTCTACCAGTCACGGTTTTGGCAATTCTGGTTTTAACGAATGGAACAGCCTTTATTTTGTAACATATTTCTAAAATGTTACGTTTAATTTTCCTTATTTGGTGCCATTCTAGGTCGAGAAAAAGTATCCCAGATTCATATGCCGACCAACTCATCTCTGAGGGTCTGATGACAGAGGAAGAGCGCGGGCAGATCAAGACCACCCACTACGCCCTGCTCAACGACTGGCTGAACAACATGACCCTCTACAGCCCTCCGCCCACCAACCTCCAGGGGCGCTGGGGAGACCTGGTGGAGCCCCAGAACAGGGTCTCATTCTGGGACACGGGCGTAGCGCTGCCCCTGCTGCAGTTCGTAGGTGCCAGATCAGTAGACGTACCTGAGGAGATTCAAATGCACAGCCACCTGAGAAAGACACACGTGCAGGTAATGAAAGAACACCTCGCTTGATCTTTGACCTCATTTTGTGCTGTTTTATGGCATTTTGTAAAAAAGCCACATGTCTGTTGAGAGGTTTAACTTTGATGCATATATTATGTAACAGTAGGAACATATGCTGTACAGCCATAAGATGACATCACTTAAATTGTCTATGTGAATTAGGTTTCTCAGTAAATAATAGATGCAGTCTAGTTGATTTGAACATGCCTATACAAATGTCTTGGTTTGTCACAGGCACGCCTGCAGAAACTGGAAGAGGGCACAAAATTAGACTGGTCCACAGCGGAAGCCCTGGCATTTGGCACGTTGCTGTGCCAGGGTAAAGTATTCATCTCTTCTTCCTTGCACTGTTAAAATATTCAAGAATAATTTGTGCTTTTAAATTGTATCTTTATACAGATTTTTTCCTAGTCACTGTTGCCTTTAGGTTGTGCTCTGGTGTTTTTGGACAATTTTTTTGCGTTTTGGAGATTTTTTTTTTGACAATATTTATTGTGAAAAGTAATACATTTTCTAAATTTAGAATTTATTTTCTTGATATAACAGAGAATTTATTGATCTTTACTGAAAATTCTGAGTCAGCTTAATACAAACAAAATATTTTCCAGATAATATTTTATTAATTTTCTTTTGCCTAAGTGCAATGATAATTTAAAAGCCAATCATTTTGCAAATGTACTGTATACTATTGCTACTTTTTTAAGTTGCACTAATATTAAAATAGATGGTAAGATTTTTTTTAATGTTTAAAAAATTTTCTTATGCTCACCAAAATAAATGCATTGATCAAAAATACAGTAAAAACAATAATATTCTGAAACATTATTGCAATTTCTGTTACAATACATTTTATAATGTAATTTATTCCTCTGACGCAAAACTAAATTTTCTGCATCATTGCTCCAGTCTTCAGTGTCACATGATCCTTCAGAAATCATTCTAAAATGCTGATTTGCTGCTTAAGAAACATTTCTTATTATTATCCATGTTGAAAACAGTTGTTTAGTGAAAACTGTGATACATTTTTTCAGGATTCTTTGATGAATAGAAAGTTCCAAAAAGAACAGTATTTGTTTAAAAAATAGAAATATTTTGTAATAATGTAAAAGTCACTTTGATCAATTTAATGTATCCTTGCTGAATAATTTCTTTAAAAAAAACTGACCCTAAAGTTTTGATATCAGTGTACAAGAAAGAAAAAAAATTATATACATTTAATGCAGGATTTAATATCCATATCAGCGGTCAGGATGTTGGCCGGGGTACATTCAGTCAGCGTCACACTATGGTTGTGTGTCAAGAAACCAACGACATGTACATCCCCCTCAATCACATCAGCCCTGAACAGAAAGGCCACTTGGAGGTGAGCCAGACCAGACACAGACACAACAGGCACCGTTTTCTGCAAACATGAGTTATGCATTGCTGCAATCATTTACTGTATTACTTTTGTGTGTGTGTGTGTGTGTGTGTGTTTTAATAGTACATTTTAGTTTAGGCTGTTTGGTTGATGGCATGTAACATATTAGCTTTGTAACTCAATACTCCAGCTGCTCTTTATTCCTGAGCTGGGTGGTTGCAGTTTTAATTCTTTATGCCACCACATTTTACAGCATATAATTATGTTGTGTGTGTCCTCGCAGGTGTGCAACAGTGCTCTTTCTGAGGAAGCTGTTCTGGGGTTTGAGTATGGAATGAGCATTGCTCAGCCTGGACTGCTGCCCATCTGGGAGGCTCAGTTTGGAGATTTCTTCAACGGCGCTCAGATAATATTTGACACTTTCCTCTCTGGAGGTAAAAAAAAAAAATGCAGTCAAATGCTAAGGATCAAAGTATAATTTGCAGTGTTTTACACAACCTTTGGTCAAATGGTTAAAGGGTTACTCCACCCCAAAATGAAAATTTTGTCATTAATCACTTACCCCCCTGTCGTTCCAAACCGTAAGTGATTAATGACAAAATTTTCATTTTGGGGTGGAGTAACCCTTTAAATACATCTTTAGAGACTAAATCCTGTTTTGTGGCAAAACTTCTTAGGTGAGGCGAAATGGCTCCTGCAGAGTGGATTGGTCATCTTACTGCCGCACGGATACGATGGAGCCGGACCAGAGCATTCATCCTGCCGAATCGAGCGTTTCTTACAGGCGAGTTAATGCATGCTCTCTTACAGGGAAAGTACAGACTAAGACTCAATCATTCAGCATCACTGATAATCTTCATAACTGCACTTCCTTCCTCCCGCAGCTCTGTGACAGTAAAGAGGAAGGTGTGGACGGTGACACAGTGAACATGGGAGTGGTGAATCCTACCCTACCTGCGCAGTACTACCACCTTTTGCGGAGACAAATGATTAGAAACTTCAGGAAGCCGCTAATCGTGGCCTCTCCTAAGACTCTTCTGTGCTTTTCTGTGCGTTAGCGATATTAATATTTGTTTAATATGAATTTCTTACTGAAAAAAAAGAATGTTTTGTTTTGTTGTTGTTGTTTTTTAAAAAAAATATTCACCTCTATTTGGCACTAGGGGGCAGTGTCAAGCTTGGCTGATATGGGACCAGGAACTTCCTTTAAGCCTGTCATTGGTGATATTTCTGTAAACCCCACAAGGTATCTTCATTCAGTCACTTTTTTTAAACACATTTTTGAGTCTCCATTTATTTGATGAAAAATACAGTAAAAACACTACTATTCTGAAATATTATTACTATCTAAAATAACTGTTTTGTATTTGAATGTAAAATAAAATATTATTTATTCCTGTGAATTTTCAGCATCATTCAGTCTTAAGTGTCACATGATCCTTCAGAAACCATTCTGATATGCTGAAAACAGTTGTGCTGCTATTAAAACAGCATTTATTTGAAATAGAAAATAAATTGTAATGATGTTAATGACTTTACTGTCACTTTTGATTATTTTAATGCATCCTTGCTGAATAAAAGGATTATTTTCCTTCCAAAAAACAAACAAAACAAAACTTACATTTACAGAAAGACTTATCATTTGCTCTTGTCTTGCAGTGTGCAGCGGATTCTGTTTTGTTCAGGTAAACATTACTACGCCCTGCTGAAACATCGAGAGACGTTACCAGAGGCAGAAAAAAGCACAGCTTTGATCAGAG
Organism: Cyprinus carpio; assembly: GCF_018340385.1. NCBI lineage: Eukaryota > Metazoa > Chordata > Actinopteri > Cypriniformes > Cyprinidae > Cyprinus > Cyprinus carpio. The sequence goes on along the minus strand of NC_056596.1, from coordinate 4,978,697 downwards.
TGGAGGAACTGTGTCCTTTCCCCACGGAAGCCCTACAACAGGAACTAAATAAATACACAAACGCCAAAGGTGAGTTGCTCATAAACACATCTTTTATTCATGGACCACTCAAAGGATTGTCGTAATTAGCATTTGTTTCTTTGGTATTGTGGCAGTTGCTCTGTGAGTGGCCTTTGTAAGGAATCACAAACGTGCAAAGGTGGTGATCTTTTTTTTTTTTTTTTTTTTATCACCACCTTTGGTTTTTATCACTTTTTTTTTTCACTTTCATAAAAAAATTTTTTAATAAAAAGCCTTTCAGCAATCCCAGAATGCAATACACAAAACTCCATGAAAAAATAAATACAACGTTATACTAGCTTTTCCTTATAGAATGAAATATATGAGATATATCTGATTCAAAATATTGTATTAGTAAAATATTTGTGTTTATTATAAACACAATACCTTTAGGGTCAGTAAGATAAAAAAAAAAGTTTAAAAGAAATCTTTTATACAATAAAAAAAAGTAAATATATTTCAGATTTATTTTAAATACAATTTAAAACAACTGTTTTCTTATTGAATATATCTTAAAATTTATACCTGTGATTTCATTCAGTCACATGATCCTTCAAAAAATCATTCTAATATACTAATTTGCTGCTCAAGAAACATTTTCTTCTTATTATCAATGTTGAAAATAGTTGTGCTGCATAATATTTTTGTGCAAACTGTGATGCATTTTTCTCAATGAATAGAAAATTCTGAAGGACAGCAGTAATTTTAAATGGAAATCTCACTTTTGAACAATTTAATCACTTATGATCAATTTAATGCATCCTTGCTGAATAAAAAAAGTCATTTATTTAAAAAAATATATTTCTGACCCTAAACTTTTGAACAGTAGTGTATATTTAATGCTTATTACAGTGGTTTGTTGTTAGTTGTGAACAATGTAAACAGCAAACTCTATTGTAAGCTGACACATTTAAACAGAAATCATGGCCAGCTTCTTATTATATTATATTATATTATATCAATTAATATATTTACTTTTCCTTTACAGATTTTATCTGGAGTCAAGAGGAGCCACAGAACATGGGCAGCTGGTCATTTGTATCACCGAGATTTGAAAAACAGTTAGCCTGCAAGGTCAGGTTCACCACTTCACGCTAATAGATGGCCTCTTAGCTAATGCCTTGATCGCCTCTTAGCTTAAATTTTTGACATTCATTAAATGAACACTGATTTATTGCAAAACGATTGACGTTGATCTTGTGATTTGTTCCCTCAGTTGAGATTAGTCAGCAGACCAGCATTACCTGCTCCTGCCGTGGGCATCGGTACCCTCCACCATCAGCAGCATGAAGCCATCCTGACCGCGGCTTTCTCCTGAGACCACACCAACATAAACTTCAAGAAATGATCGTCTTATTGTAGCAAACAAGCGATGACTGGTACACTGACAACAAACGCCAAGTACTGTTTGTAGCCTGAGCACTAAACAGAGGCATATTACACGTTTGGCTCTTTAATGCATCCCCTTATTTAGGTATAAGGAAACATTTCTTACTGACATCCAAATCAGTTTATCAATACAACTTTTGTAAGTATCATAATTGATATTTCAGAAGTAATATTTGGCACAGAAAAAATTTTATTGTATAGAAGACATGTAGAAAAGCATACAGTACATACGTATTGTGTGTAATTTTTCAAAGCACTTTTAAATTAAATTTTATATACGTGCAGAAGACTGGAGGCAAAGAAAAGAATATAAATAATATTTGTTGCAGCACTGAGATGAATATCGTGATGTGTACTAGTAGCGTCTCACGCTCAAAATGTTGGTGCATTAAATGTGTGCATGAGAATTAGATACGTCTATGAATGTAGAATCAGAAATAACAAAAATTAATCGACTGTTACATGTTTTTGAAGTGAATGTATTAATGGAAAATTAATAATTTTGATTTGATATCTAGTTTATATTACTGTGAATTTTTACTCATGATGACAATCCCATCCAAATATAATTTATAATGTTGAATTATAGGCATTGTTTTCAGTAATCATAATGTTGTGGATGAAACTGAATTTGTAATTGAATACATATTCTAGAGATAAAAAATTAAATAAAAATCTTATCACTTACCATTAACATACTTATCATGCAAAGCAAATATATTAATAATTAAACCTGTCTGTCTGTACTTTAGTATATTCATTCCTAATCAATCAATTCAAATGAATTCCAGTTAATGTCTTAAGAAAAATACCCATTTACGTATTCATTTTGTTATACTTTATCTATGTGTGTCTTTAAAGTTTTTTTTCCCCGCCAGAAATTTCTACTTAAGTAGCAATTAGACCGAAATAGAACGTTTATCCAAGTGTCTTCCTCACTCCACTGAGTTTGTATGGCTGATGATGAATGTAGTTGCCTATTGCTCTCGATGCAGCAGGTGTACCGTTCCTGACGCAGTCTGTTCTGCCGTCTGCTATCATCCCTCACACGCGCTCACCGATTATTTAGCGGGCAACAGCTGCATTTTTTTTGTCAACCGGTGCGGTACAGCAGCCCTACTTTGCAATACCTTAAGAACACGGAATCACGCATTTGCGTGCGCGTTACACGCTCTGTTCGTTCAGCTCGAGCGCGTCTCCTCGTCGCGGTGAGTCAGTGAGGCGGGAACCGCGGTGAGTCCGAGCGATTGGATTAGTCTCTGTGCGTCGGTCAGTCCTCGCTCTGTTGGCGGTACCGTAACCGGGCGGCATGAAACGGAATGCGGGCAACGTTTAAAGCCGGTCATACAGTCACAGAGACCGACGCTCGCGCTCGCGGCTTTATCCGTTAGTGTTTTATGTTTCCTGTAAGGCTGGAAAGATTGACGCGTTAAGAAGGTTATTCGGAGGCAGCGCTCACCCTGGAAGCACCATGGCCAGGGGAAGCGAGGAATCTGTGAATGGAACGTGGAAAAAGCAAGTGGATGACATCAGGAAGATATTTGAGTTTAAGGAAATCCTCGGGACGTGAGTATGAATGATGCTTTGACATTGTGAATTCTGTAATCTACATATCAGAGTCAATGTCCTCCCGTTTGGGTTCTCAAAGTTTGACCTGTGAGAATATTCCGATGTTACAGACAGGTAAAATCATCACAGCAGACACATCTGCTGGGCTATAAATGGCTAAAAAAAAGTGAAAGCTTGTTTTTCTGGCTCATTGTCTCACGAAAAGGTTGCGTTTTTTTTTTTTTTTTTTTTTTTTTTTTTTGTCCCTCATGAATAAATGTGTAGGCTAAACAGCAGTACGTTAATTTTAATATGTATATTTATATATGAAAATAAAAGCTAGTATATTGTATTTACTCTGCTTATGTATACTTATGTTATTTATTCAGACTTAAATAGACAGGTAGAAAAAAAAAAAAAAAGACTCAAATTTGCATCCCCAGGTTATCTGTCAACCCTGTATACCATCATAACTAATTACTAAAATTAAATGGAAATATTATATATGTATATGTGTGTTTTATATATATATATATATATATATATATATATATATATACATACATACATACATACATACATACATAATGCAATATATATATATTATGGAATCATAATAAAAAAAAAAAAACAACCACCTATTTTTAGCACTATCTTGCATTTTGAAGGATTTGTCAGTCAACCCTGTTACCAGGATTTTTTAGGCTACAGTAAAGTGAGAACTGGGTGGTTGTTGTTGTTGTTGTTTTGTTTGTTTTTGTTTTTTCTTTCAATATATTTAATAAACACTTTACATTTCATATATATGCTTTTATTATTCATTCAGATGTTATAAGACCGGTTAAATAAGAAAAGAAAATACTTGAATTTGCATCCCTAGGTTATCCTTCAACCCTATTAACATCATAAATAATTATTAAAATGAAATGTAATTCAGTACATTTAAAAAACTATCTTACATTTTGTAGGGGTTGTCAGTCAACCCTGTAACATGATTTATACAGTAAACATAATGATTATTGACAATTGCATGTTTGTAAAAATATCAGCATTCTTCTTTTAATAAAGACTATTAGTTTCATAACCTTGAGCGCAAGACTAGTAATGGCTAAGTGAACTGTAAAACTGTCAACCCTGTCACTAAGGTGAAAGTGTATCCCAACATTCCCTTCATTGTGGTCTGTATTATTGCATTGTATGTATGCATTTTAAATCCTTACTTAACCTACTTGGCATAGCGGGTTTTAATGCAGGCCTTCTTCTGTCACTGTTAATGTCCCACATCCGGCAGCATGGCTTTATGTTGTCATGAACAGCTGTTCCTCTTCTGTTGTAGCAGCATTGAAGTACTGGTTCACTGGGTTTCCCTAGTATTTTCCTGAAATAGACCAAGAGATGTCTATTTATATGGTGTGCAGGGACCAAAAACAGGACAGGTATGTTTATGTCCCTTAGAGAGAAAACATTTTTCATTTCACCATTTGTATGGGTTTTATTTATTTACTTGTCCTGTAAACTGTGATAGTCCCTTAGCTGATGTGTTTAGCACCATTGTAAAATGAACTACACTTAATTTTCAAAACCATTAATAAAGATTCAATTGCAGTGCATCTGTGCTGTATCATAGTCTTTTGCCATTTAAAATAAATAAATTAATTAAATTTATATTATATTTTACATTTCATTTTATTTAATTTTTCCATTCACTCTCTTTTTCCAATCGTCTGAAGATAATTTGTATAAGGCAGCGTGTGTCTAGTTTCAAATTCCTGGGTGTCCATATCTCTGAGGATCTTTCCTGGACCCTCAACACCTCCACTCTGATCAAAAAGGTGCACTGCTTCCTTTGGAAGCTAAGGAAAGCTCACCTGTCCCCCCACATCCTGCTAAACTTTTATTGATGCACAACTGAAAGCCTCTTAACAAACTGCATCACAATGTGGTGTGTCAACTGCACGGTCAAACTCTGCCTATGAAGGGTGAGAAGCATTGTCAAAAATACCTCTCACCCCAGCCATGGACTGTTTACTCTTCTTCGTCTTCACTGTCACACCAGCAGTCTCAGGAACGGTTTCTTCCCCTCAACTCTCAGCCTACTAAACTCTTAAATTTAAACAATGAACACACAATCCTACTCAGCCCAGCTAATACTTATATAAGTCTCTGCACCTGTCCCTCATAAATGTTTATTGTACATATACACACTTACAATTATTTATATGTGTGTATGTATGTATGTGTATATATATATATATTTATGTATGTATGTATATGTGTATATATACATACACACACACACACACACACACACACACACACACACACACACATTTTTTCTTATTTAAATGTTTTTGGTATTTGCACTTATGTTTATTTGCTTACTGCATTTCATTGGCCCTGTACTTGTACTCCACACAATGACAATAAAGTTGAATCTAATCTAATGATTATTGACAGGTCAAGCGAAAATGATACATCAAATTTTATTTTAATTTATTTTATTTAAATATATATATATATATAAACATAGATTTATGTTTGATTGTTTAATGTGTTATTTTTCATTTAATTTAATTTTTAATGCAGTGCCCATTCCAAATAGGTTGGTCAGGTCAGATATAAATAACTCGTTTTTATTATTATTTTTTTTTTTTTAGGTTTTTTTTTTATATATATATATATATATATATATATATATATATATATATATATATATGTATTTATTTTTACATTTTTACATTTATTTATTTATTTTTATTTTTTTAGTGTCTCTTCCAAACATCTGAAGATAGTGTATTTTCTTTTTTCTTTTTTTGTATTTATTGTTCTATTCGGTGCCTTTTCCAAACATTTGAAGATATGTGTCAGATGAGGTTGCTTAGGTCACAAACCGACATAATAACACGATGGAGATCTGTATTACATAACGTTTTTACAATAGCACACCAAGTCTCTTAAAAAAGGATTTACTAGCAGCTTTAGTGGATACAGACCAATCCTGACCTGTAAATGTTTCATTTCTGTAGAAGCTCCATTAGTCACGCCAGTTACAATAGTTTTACACCTCAGAGAATCCTCTAAATTTTGAGCCTCCTTGTCCCAGGCCCTGATACTGGGTTATATCTCATTGGTCCAACAACAGGAATCACAGTCATGTTTGCACATGTGCTGATTGTGGATTATATGGGGGGGGGGGGGGACTCAGAAAAGATTGTGCAGTTTACAGGTTTTCTGTCTGTCTCACTCTTCGTATGTCCATATTATGTATGCTTTTTATGTGTGTTGTGCACACACTATTGCATTAAGTTATTTTCCCCCCATTGTTCCAGTCATTTGTAAAGTATTTTGTGTTTTTGTTGTTTTCACCATAATTTAACATAAACCGCATAAATTACACCAGTGTTCTTCAAATTTGCTACTGTAGACCCACTTCCTGCAGACTTTAGCTTTAACCTTATCAAACACACCTGAACAAGCTAATCAGGGTCTTCGGGATTACTGAAAAATTTGTAGCAGGTGTGTTGTGAATTAACTTTTTTTTTGGTTGTTTATTAATTTTAATTTTGAATTTGTTTTTTGATTAAAGGTATGTTCTATATCAGTGGTTCTCAACCAATATATGCTGTTACTGTCACGTGACCTACCATCAGTTAAAATAAATAAATAAAAAATACTGGCTCAAACTTTTTTAACGGTAGTTTGACATTACCATTCAAAAGTTTGGGCCAGTATTTAAAATTTTTTTTTAAGAATTAATATTCTAATATTTTTATTTATCTTTATCAAAAGTGACAGTAAAGACATTTACATTGTTACAGAAATATCTATTTCAAATGAATGTTGTTCTTTTGTACTTTATTTTGATCAAATAATCCCGGAACAAATTTATCACAGTTTCCACAAAAATATTATCAGGACAATATTAATATCAGTATTACTAAAATATTGTATGACTGTTTTCATCATTGATAATAATAAACTAAATGTTTCTTGAGCAGCATTTTAGAATGATCATGTGACACTGAAAACTGGAGTAAAGATGCTGAAAATTCAGCTTTGTGTCACAGGAATAAATTACATTTTAAAATATAGTCAAAAAGAAAGCAGTTATTTTGATTTGTAGTAATATTTTACTTGGATTATCTCTCTAGGATTTCCCTTCCTAACGATGACATAACAGATTCTCTAATACGCCTTACACAAGATTTTACAGATGCAGCCTTCTGAGGCACTAAACTGAAAACACCACACAGACACAAAGCCAGATCAAAATGTAAAAAAAAAAATCAAAAATAAAATAAATTCTTAGAAATCATAGAATTTGGCCTGTAGATTTTGGATATCTATAATTATAATAATGTATTATGTTCCCATTGTATTCGTCTATCACTGGCATCTCCGTCTCAATATACTGTACAACGCGACATACATTCACATCAAATGTTGGCTCAGCGTTGAGAGTTACACTCACGGGACGCTGCACTTATTCACAGTCACAAAAGTACATTATTTGTACGTGTTTTAAAGCCTTGCTGGTTAAACATTTAATTTGTGGGGTGTTCTGACATGCGCTTTTTCTGAGCATGAACACATGAAGCACACACACTAAAAAGCTTGTCAAACAGCACCTGATTACTTGACTAAGTTATCTGTCAAAAACACACAAGGTTTACATACAAACACAGTTGAGAGAAAAACGGATGCGTGCTTGTATATTAGATGCAGGTCTTAAAGTGACAGCAGACTAATAGTACTAAACATGCTGCCGATTGTCATTACAGGGATAGTTCACCCCCCCAAAAATTTATTTTGTCATTATTTACTCACTCTCATGTTGTTCCGAACCTATATTCATTTCTTTCTTTTGCTGAACACAAAAGAAGATGTTTTGAAGAATGTAGGTAGCCTAAGAGATGCTGGTCCCCATTAACTTTGATAGTAGTAGAGGATAGTATAGTATTGAATGTGGATGGGGAACTGTTTCTGTTTGGTTACCCACATTTTTCAAAATAACTTTTATGTTCAACAGATGAAAGAAACTCATTCAGGTTTAAAACAATGTTAATTGTTAATGTTAATGTTAATAAAACAGCAAAACACAAAGAGAAAAATTACTCACTGCTCTTGACTGAATAACTTTAATACAGTTGCTTTACAGTGAAGTCTATATAGTGTTTTATTTTTATACTTGTTCATTAAATTTCTTGAATGCTAAATAAACCTATACTGTACCTAAAAAATAAAGCAATTTGTTTTATTTGTATAGTATGTGTATTTGTAATGTGTATCTTTGTTCTTATTTTATTAATAACAAAGATAAAATGATGACAAAGATTTTTTATATTCACCCACTTTGTCCTAAATATCTGCCATTGTTTTTTATTTTATATTTTGTTACCTTGTAAGGCTTTGTTTAGTGAAATTAGTTTGGCTGAACTGTTAAGACAACTTGGAAAATAGTAAAACAAACTTGACAAATAATCGTGTTAAAATCATAAATTGTGATTTTCCTGAAAAAAAAAAAATTGTGACATGATATTTTTGACACTCCAAAACCATGATGCTCTATTATATGTGCCATACAGTAATTTGATGGAATCTGCATGCAAGCATGTTTTCAATTTGTTCAAAGACAGGGACACATGTTGTTTTGGTTGTATGACTTTGGCCGCATATTATTTCTTGTCAGAAATAGCTCAGACTTTCCTACACACAATGACTCAACAAAAACCTACACACAATCTCCACCCACTTTCTATTGTTCAAACTCATTATACCGCTTTAGGCATTTCTAAATGAGAAAATATCATCAGTGTAGTGTTAATCCATTAATTTTAGATTAATCCCGTCTTAATCCTGTTTCCTTCCAAGTGGAGGTGCCAGTTTTCCTGAATTCACCTGAGGCCGCGGTCACATACGTTAAGTATGTCATTGCTAAAAAGTTTTTTGGAAATAAAAATACTTTTTTGGTGGATTTGTTCCTTTAAATAAATCTTTTTTAGTAGTGAATTGACATTCCTTCACATCCCATAATATGTGGCTACACCCACATCTCATATGCTTATATATAGACTTATCAAACTGACATTTGCTCTAGAAATTCAGCATCGCTGCAAAGCATTGAGGTGATAAATGAAGACTGGTTCCCTGTTGACCTCATGCTAATTAGGAGTGTAACAGGCAAACATATGCATGCTTTCCAGAGAACAGCTTTGTTTCAAAATATACTTTACAGTCAGGTGCACAACAAGGAACGCAAAGCACATAAAGATCAGTGGATGTGGGTTAACGGTCTTGCTTTCATAGCCTTATACCTGAAGGTGTGACACAAATGGCATTGAGTTTCTGAGTTCAAACTTCCTGTGATCATTTCCTCTTCTGTTGGTTGACTGATCCCAGACTGATGGCAAAAATGTAACTAGCTACTCTATTACACGATACTGTCTGTATTAGTTAGAATTAGTTTAGTTAGAATCACCTGAATTATGTTTTTTGAGGTTTTGTGCTTTTTGTTTTGGATTTGTTTTTCGTGCTGCTTGTTGACTCAAGGCGTGCTATTTCTTTTCTTAACAATCAAATGCTGTGTTCTGACTTGGCCCAGTAAGCAGTCACATAGCAACCACCCATAACTCCCTAGCAACCACATAATAATGCACATAATACCACTCTTAATTTTATGTTATTATTATATTTGCTTTGAATTTTGGGGTTGGTTTTGCTTTGTATTTTGGTTTGCCTTGATTTGTTTGTTTGTTTGTTTTTTGGTTTAGATTTGTTTGTTGACTTGAGGTGTGCTATTATTTTATAAACAATCAAATTTGCAAGGTTTTTTTGTTCTATTTTATTTTTTATTAATTTATTTTTGTGTTCCTGGTTCACTTGAGGTGTGCTGTCACTTTCTAAATAAATCAAACATGCTATGTTTTGTTTTGTTCTATATTATTTTGTTTTATTTTTTTGTTTTGTACGCTGCTTGTTGACTTGAGGTGTGCTGTCACTTTCTAAATAAATCAATTTTGTACGCTGCTTGTTGACTTATTATTTTGTTTTATTTTTTGTTTTGTACGCTGCTTGTTGACTTGAGGTGTGCTGTCACTTTCTAAATAAATCAAATTTGCTATGTTTTGTTTTGTTCTGTTTTATTTTGTTTTATTCCTTTATTTTTTGCCTTGCTTGTTCACTCAAGGTTTCTAAACAATCATATTTTCTGACTTGGCCCAGTAAACAGTCACCTATCAACCTATAACTCCCTAAAAACCACATAGCAATGCACTTCATAATACTCTGAACATCTAAACAACCGCCTAGCAACTTCCTGTCAACCATCCATAACATTTTAGTACCGTTTGCACCAAAAAAACACCAGTCATGTTGTCCTGTGAAAGGTCTATGAATTACATATGTGTTAATTCTGATATTTAATGCACTCTATGCAACCACGCACTGTTATTTTTTTCTTTTAGTTTAATCCTTTGCAGAGATGTACGGTGCGCCCACTGCAATCTCGCACGCTTATATGAACACATAGTTTACAAAGTACTCAACCTGCTGGGCGCTTGGCCAATGAGTCACTGCATTTTAAGCCTCCTGAAGGGCTTATGTTTCAATCGCAGATGTGAAATGAATTTTACAGTTTAAGAAACCGATGACAAATGCTTCATTTTGGAAAAGCACCAAGCCCTATGTTTGATGAAATGGTTCAGGAAACCTTTTGACTGAAAAACAGCCTTTTGTTCCAAGCTTTCTGAATTATGGTGTGTGTGTGTGTGTGTGTGTGTGTGTGTGTGTGTGTGTGTGTGTGTGTGTGTGTGTGTGTGTGTGTGTGCGCGCCGAGGGATTAGAGCAGATTTTCAGTGACCAATAAAGGCTTAGCTGCAAGCCACAGTGGCCAACTGATTACACATAGTGCATTATGATACAACATCCCTACACAGAATCACAGCAGACGTGAATGTGGATGTACAGGTTTGGCATTGGTTTAAGCAAATATTTGAAGAAATACAGACATTTGAAGTGGGTTCTTAGTATTTTAAATGCTCATAAATGAGTCAAATCAAATGATTTTGAAGTACTTTTTATATATATATATATATGTTTTATTTTATTCTTCTGTCTCTTTGTAGACTAAAGCAGTATTATTTTTATTTTGTCTTTTCTATGTTTCTGCCCCTTGGGAGTCTGAAGCACTATTTTTTTTTTTTTTTTTTTTTTTTTTTTTGATTTGATTTGGTTTGATTTTTGCTTCTGTTCCTTTGTAGGCTTTTTGAAGCACAATTTTTATTATTTTTTTTTTTTGTGTGTGTGTGCTTGGACCCCTTTGTAGGCTAAACTACTACTTTTTTAATTTTATTTTATATTTTTTATTTTATTTTGTTTTATTTTATGCTTCTGTCCCTTTGTAGGCTATCTTAAGCACTACTATTTTGTTTTATTCTATATATCTATATATTATTCTATATATATCTAAAGCACAACTTTATTTCTTACATTCTTCTGTCCTGTTGTAGCCTGTTTTGTTTTATTTAATTTTTATTTTTGTTTTTATTTTATTACTGTATTTTCATTGTTGTTTTAGACTATTAGGCCCCACTATTTGCTGCTTACCTTTCAAGCACCTTATTTTGTCTCTGCCCTCTTTTTATATTCATAAAAATCTCCAACTACCATTTTACACAGCCTTTCTTTTATGCTTTTTTCCAGTGGGGCATTTTCTGAGGTGGTCCTGGCCCAAGAGAAGGCCACAGGAGAGATGTACGCCGTGAAATGCATCCCAAAAAAAGCATTAAGAGGAAAAGAGAGCGGAATAGAAAACGAGATTGCCGTGCTGAGGAAGTAAGTATTCTAAAAGCTCCCGGAAAAGTCTTAAAATAACAAACCCAACACCCATTACATGCTTTACACAAGTTCTTCTAGCTACAGACAAAAACCCTAAAGTTCAAAGGAAGCTGTTAGTGGGAGTTTGTGCTTTTCTCCTCAAAGCGAGAGATGACTCAGCCTTTACGACACACCCCTCGCAACCTCCTACCTTTACTGACTCCTACCTGTCAATGTCAAAGGTGTCAGAAGCATTTTAAAGGCCGTACAAATGATTCATGTGGCCTCCACCACAGACCTCGCTATTCACCGCACGTTGAGGCCGAGCGCAGGTCCATGGTTGTCATGGTAAAAAGGCGTTCAGGCAAGGAGGCGAGGCAATACGTTGGCGAGGAAAAACTCTGCAGCTTGTAGCTGGATTGCAGATGCAGTTGTCAGAATGATAGTAGAGACTGTGATGGTTGTTAAGCAACTTACATATGGGAATTCCTTTTGTTTTCCTCATCTGCATTAATAAAATAGCTCAACAAATCAGCCCAGAATTTATGCTATGGTGAATGTGCAGTCGGAACCAACATCAGCCATCCAAAACAAAGCCTTCATAATCCACTCAAGTGCAACTCTGCTTCATTGTAATTGATCAAATATTTCATGTGTTCTTTTCAGGATCAAGCATGAGAACATTGTGGCACTGGAAGACATTTATGAGAGCCCCACTCATTTATATCTTATTATGCAACTGTGAGTAGAATCTGTTTGCTGCTTCAGTTAATGCTTTAAGTGTGCTAAGTGAAGTTTGAAACAGAACCAAACCATCTGAAGCTTGTTTGCAAAATGGAAAACTTAAAGTAATTTGTTCATGTTGTGTCACTGTTGAATTTATTAGAATTTTAATCCAGGAAATTCTTCCTGTCATTTCAATTCACATTCCAATTCGACGTCCTGTGTGGCGAACAAAACCCATGACTTGAAAGAAAGCCAATTCTTATTCTAATTTATGTCCAAGGCTGCTGCTGTTGTTTGAGATCATTTTAATGATCTGAACAACAGATGATTACGGGATTCTCCAACCATAATCCATAATCTATATGCTGACATGCAAAACATTTTTGTTTAATTTATAGATTGGAGTATTGAGTGTTTATTATTGTATTTATTTCATTATTTGATGGTTGTTGAATTGAATCACCTGAATTATGTTTTTGATTTTTTGTTTTTTTTAATGTATATTTTTCCCCCTTATATATATATATATATATATATATATATATATATTGACTGAATTATGTTTTTTTTTAATGTATATTTTTCCCCCTTATATATATATATATATATATATATATATATATATATATATATATATATTATATATATATACAAATACCTATAAATTAACCTTTTTATTTTATTTTATTTTATTTTATTTTATTTTATTTTGAAAAGTGAATAAGAGCAAGTTTTTTTTTTTAACAGTATTATATATACCTGTATATAATTTAGAATTTTCTTAACTATATTTAAAAAAAATAAATAAAAAACACACACATTTGTTAAAAACATTTCTTTTTTTCAGTGTGTCTGGTGGGGAGTTGTTTGATCGTATCGTAGAGAGAGGTTTCTACACGGAGCAGGATGCCAGTGCATTAATCAAACAGGTTCTGGATGCGGTTAACTATCTCCATTCACTGGGGATAGTGCACAGAGACCTGAAGGTGATGATTTCCATTGACTGATTTCCTTCACAGCAAAAAAAAAAATCTATTTACAGAGAAGTACAGTTTCATTATACAGTGTATAAGGAAGTTGGAACATGAAATGAAAGGTCACCGCACAGCGAACACTCACTTCCACTCCAGTGGAAACAAGATGTATGGTCTAAATAACTCCGTGTGACTTTTTAACCTTATCACCTTCTCTCTCATCTCCTGACAGCCAGAAAATCTGCTTTATTTTAACCCACATGAAGAATCTAAGATTATGATAAGTGATTTCGGGCTGTCCAAGATGGAAGGCGTGGCCAATGACATCATGTCCACAGCCTGTGGGACGCCGGGATATGTGGGTAGGGCTGTTGATCCACTTAATATCAATGTGAATCTGCACTGGATCTGAATATTTAATAAAATGATCATTTTAATGGTAATACACTGTAACATGCTACAGTAAAAGCCTTTTAATTGGTTAATGGTAAACTCCTTTACTCTATGCTGTGAAAAACTGTAATAAATCTATAATTTTACAGTACAGTGCATGTGTAATGTTTTATGAATAGGGATGTAACGATTCACTCAACTCACGATTCGATTCAAGTCACGATTTTGACTTCATGATTCGATTCGATTCACGATTTATTCAATTTTTTTTTTTTAACTAAATGATATTTAAGACAAATTATTCATTAATGGGTCCTTTTATTATTGCTTGGACAAAATGCTGTACATTTCTTTGTGAAATTTAAATATAACTATTAATAATATACTAATATATCACTTGCATATTATTGCTCTTTTGTTGGTTTTGATTGCTTCTGTTGTCCTCATCTGTAAGTCGCTTTGGATAAAAGCATCTGCTAAATGACTAAATGTAAATAGAATGTAAATTGCATTTTAATCATGATCCAAATAAAGATGTTGCATTCATGCAACATGAGCAGTTTTTAATTTAAATTAGATTGTATAATTTCGAAATTTTGAAGCAAAAACAGAATGGTTTCACTTCAGTTTTGTAAACTATACATGAAAATATCTGCATGAAACTTCAGTGGACGAGCTGAACGAGACGCAGATTCACTCTCTGCCAGCAGGTGGCACTTAAAGCCTTTCCTTGGTTTCTGCTGTTAACAAAGCAGCGCTGCATTTATGAACTTTAATATGCATTATACAGAAGCAAGATGAAAAGAAAAAATACCATCTAAACTTTTCTAAAGACAGTCAGTTCCCCTCAGACATACATTCATATAAACTCCTGCTCCAGTTGTATCACGATTTGTTTAGCATCTCAACTGATTTGAATCGTCACATATTTGAATCGGTTTTCGACTGGCTCGCAGTTAATCTTTACATCCCTATTTATGAAAGTGAAAAAGAAACGTCATCTTATACTTTAATCTAAAAAACATTATCTTTGTGACAGCTCACATTTGATGGTTTTTCAATTAATTAACTGTCTTCTGCGTTTTTCTTATCAGTTATGTACATTAGGGTTTTACGCTACATCTTATTTTATTAAATTAATATTTATTGCATCAATTTAGTGTCATTTCACTTTACCACCTGTGTTTTAATGTAGTTGTCAGTGTATTATAAAGGCAAAAAAAATTTATTTGGTGTAGTAACATTATTTAACTTAATAAAAGATGTTTTTTTAACCATAAATTTAAAACTTAAAATGTTGCTACCCTATTTTTAAGGTACAGTTCTGGCAACCACTGATTTATTTATTTATTTGTAAAAGTTTTATTTTAAATTTTTGACAAAAACAGTGTGTTGTGTAATTTTTTGAACACAACTGTATGTATATATATATATATATGTATATATATTTTGCCTTTTTTTTTTTTTTTACTGTAAATTTACTTAATACTTAAAGGAATAGTTCATGCAAAAATCGAAAATTTGATCATTTATGCACCTTCATGTGTTTCAAATCCATATTCTGTTATTTCTACATTCATATTTCCCATATCCATTTACTCTGGTGAAACAAATAAAACAATTTCTATGCAAATTGTAGACTATGAAGTGACCATGTCTGTCAAGTCCAAAAATGAACAATAAAAGTGGTTAGAAAAAGCCAATTAGGAAACATATGGTTTGAAATGACATTCATGAAGGCTTGGTTCCGCCACACAATGAAAAAATAAATAAATAACTAAATAAAAGACTTTTTATCTCACAATTCAGTCTTTTTTTCACAGATAAAAATGTCACAGTTACCTTTTTTATTTTTTATTCTGTGATGGAAACAAGCTTCTATAGACATGAGATGATCAAAATGATGATTAAATTTGTTTTGGGGTCAATTATCCTTTAATTACCCTTTTACACTTTATTAAATGTATCATTTCATTCGATTTCTCTCTTTTTTATTACTTTAGCTCCAGAGGTATTAGCACAGAAGCCTTACAGCAAAGCTGTGGACTGCTGGTCTATCGGAGTTATTGCTTACATCTTGTGAGTATTTTTTTTTTTTTTTTACCACATATGAAACACATTTGGCTTTTTCCAAACTATTTTTACATTCATTATTTTGAAAAGAAATCTTAAGGTTAACATACTGAGCACTGTTGAATCCTCGACCTCCTCAGGTTGTGTGGATACCCTCCGTTTTATGACGAGAATGACTCCAAACTCTTTGAGCAAATACTGAGGGCAGAATACGAGTTTGATTCCCCGTACTGGGACGATATTTCGGATTCAGGTGTGTATGGCGTTGGAAATCACTGTGAAGTGGATCATATATTATAGTTAAACAGACAGTCCACCCAAAAATGAAAATTCTGTTATCGTTTACTCACCCTCATGTCATTCCAGAGCACAAAAGAAGATATTCTAAAGAATGTTGGTGACTCATTGCGTCCCATCGGGAAAATTCTGTTATCGTGATTGGGTAGCTTATGGGTACTGAAGCTGTTTGGATTTTTAGATTTTTTGTTTTTGGGTTTTTTATTTTTTTGTTATTTATATATTTTATTATGTTTTTTGTTATTACATTTATTCTGGATAAAATGACACCCTTCTTCACCTCTTTTTGTCTCTTCTACCCACTTAAATGCCATCATTAAGTAAGACTTGGGTTACTTGTGTTTACTTGTCACTAATAGTCACGACTTTGTTTTTTCCCATGAGCAACACTTTAATAAGGGTTTTTCAAAAGTAACACTGATGTATTGCAGCCAGATATAAATCAGCAGTAGAAAAGCATTATCTGGCGCTAGGCGATTCGGCATCGTCTGAAAATAACAGCTCGACACCCACACCACAAGCTGTTCTCTGGTGTCTGGGGAAGTGTAGGAGGGTGTCATTTTTTTCACAATTAGAACTGCGCCCTTGTGTAACTGATTCAGGTTTCTTTATTTTCACATTTGTGTTGTTTCATAGCTAAAGACTTCATTAATAACCTGATGCAGAAAGATCCAGAAAAGAGGTTGACTTGTGAAGAGGCTCTTCGGCATCCATGGTGAGCGGTCAGGAATATAGACACAGCCTTTCTCGTGAAAAACCCTGGTGTTGTATCAGTTGCTGCAGGTTTAAGGTTTTAGTTGCTCTCAGTAAGATTAAGCATATTTCTCTGATTCCATAATGCTCATTACTGAGTTTTGAGTTTGAAATTCATTATTCCCAATACAATCAGCATAAATTAAACATGTTCACACCATGATGCACGGATACTTTTAAATATTATATCAATTCAAATAATATAGAGAGACTTTGGGTAAATTAGGACACTTTTTGTGATTGAATGACTGGGAAAAATGGCCCAATCATCCTGAATGATCCGTACTGTATTATATTATGTCATAATATGATAATTATTTACATGCATTACAGTAATGAGACCTGGGGACAAACTACTTTTTTGTCATGAAATTGTCACACTGATAAATATTATGATGAGAAATAATAATAGTATCAATTAGGCCTGTTTTGCAAAATAAAACTTATACTATGTAAGAATTCATATGCACACAGCAGTTCAAATGTTTGGGGAGATTTTTTTTTTTTTTTTTTTTTTAAGAAATTAATAGTTTGATTTAGCAAGGAGGCATTACATTTACCAAAAAAAAAAAAAAGTGACAGTAAAGGCTTTAATAATGTTACAAAATATTTATATTTCAAATAAATGCTTTTCATATGAACTTTCATTTGAATTCATCAAAGAATCATGAAAAGGCAAAAATCAGCATGTTAGATTGATTTCTGATCAAATTTCTGATTGATTTCTTCAGATGTGACACTGAAGACTGAAGTAATGCTGCTGAAAATTTTCTTTGCATCACAGGAATAAATTACATTTTAAAATATATATATATTTTACATCAAATAAATGCAGCCATGGTGAGCATAAAAGATAAATATATATAAATCTTACTGTGTGTGTGTGTGTGTGTGTGTGTGTATATAGATAGATAGATAGATAGATAGATAGATAGATAGATAGATAGATAGATAGATAGATAGATAGATAGATAGATAGATAGATAGATAGATAATTACATATTTTATATAATATTAGTTATTAGATTGCAATATTATATAAAAAATATTGCAATAACTGTAATTACACTCTCCTCATGATGTAATTGATGTACTAAAATCTGTAAAACTAAAACTCAAATAAAAATTAATAAAAACTCCATAGGCAAAAATTTATCAAAATATTAATTAAACAATATATACTCATATATGGTCACACATCATAAGACTCTGCCTCCTCATGGATGCTGGATGATATTGCAGGAAGTCCAACTGCTGACTTTTTTCTGATTCCAGGATAGCTGGAGATACTGCGCTCTGTAAGAACATCCACGAATCAGTCAGCCGACAGATGAAGAAGAACTTTGCCAAAGCAAAATGGCGAGTAAGTGACCACTTCCTTTCCTCATTCAGAGAAATTTTATGTAAGATGATCTGAAATTCTATATTCTTCTCTCCTCACAGCAAGCGTTCAACGCTACTGCAGTGATCAGACATATGAGGCGTCTTCAGCTCGGCAGCAGTATGGATTCCTCTCAACACAGGAAGCAGAATCTAACATCCATGCCAGGGAAGAGTCAGTCGGTCGATGTTTCCTCAGTCCACCACAACGACTGTAAGTTTTTGCCTTGATACTTTATATTTCATGAAACTCACAACTCACTAGACTTTTGTTGAACAACTTGATTGACTCATCACCAGTGATGTGCTGTGTGTTGTATTATGTCGTATTGTCGAACAGCCCTTGAAGAGGGTGTTATCTTTGTCTAGGTTCACCCATGCAAGCAGCAAACTCTTCCTCGGGGCCATCTACGGTCACTACCATCATCACTGGCTCCAAATGACATCACTTCCTGTCAGACTGCTCACTTGACTGTTGCACTTTGTGGAAAGACGTGTTTTCTTCTATTTAACGGTAACTTCCATTGTCCACAGTCGAACCAGTTTTCCTTTCTGGAAAGCCAATGGCGTGCTATAAAACAAGACTGATTCAAAAAATAGCGGCCTGTGTGAATTTCAGGGACTGTTTTAATGAGTAAAGCTCATGCTTTTGACGCTTATGTGGCTGTTGAGTGGGGATTACAAACCCTGAGTAGAAGAACATCTACTTTGGGTCTTAGAAGGTGTAGATAAAAGAGTCTCATTCATTCAAAAGTTGTTGCTGCTTTATTTCAACCTGCTGCTGTTTCGAACAACCAAATGATAAAGGATGTGATTTACGGAAGCAGGCTTTAAATACAGGCTTTAAACCAATAGCCAGGTTTACTGTCATCCAATACGTATAAAATTCGGTCCTGGATGTGTCTGGCATTTATTAATGAGAGAATGAAGGATGTGAATATTGCATAAACAAACGGAAATGTGCAGTTTAATGTTTTAATCAGCATTTTGTTCATATCAGTGAAAGAATCTGGAGTGATTTGTGTGTATAAAAGGGTGGCGAAAAGCACTATATTGTGTATGTTTTGCATTTATTTTGTAAGCTTTGCTTTTTTAAAATGACTCTTGGTCACACTTTACATTGCAGTGATTATGTTGCGTTTCAAGTATCTATTGCTATTGCCACCCAAATTACTATTCATAGTACATTATTATTAAATATATGTAATATAGACACTGTAATGTAAACTGTTATCATAATTTTGTTCTTTTAATTGAGAAGACTGATGAACGCTTGACCAATAACGTGTTTGTTTTATCACAGATCGATATGAAAAGTACCAGCTTCAGTGACGGTGATTTGTATTTGCTGATTTTGTGTTTAATTGAAGTGAAAAACGAATGCAAACATTTCAGTTTTCCAGTTTAACTGAAGCTGTTTTGATATGATGTGTCCACTGATATATTATACGACCGTGAGAGTTTCAAACAGTTTTAAATCTTGCATGTCATCCTGGTCTTCATACCGGCCCTCTGAATTTAGCAGCCGAGTGCTGGTTCTTTCATTCAGGTCGCAGAAATGATGTAAGCAGTGTTTTCTCTTTAGTAGATTTGTTCTGTGGTGAGTGTTTGTGGTGAGTGTATGGATTCAAATTTTCATTAAAGACAAAGATTACAGTAGTTTTATTGTTGTTCAGACTCATTTAAAATTAAAGGATTGTAACAAAGATTTACATGTTTGCTTAGACTGCTAATATTATTTGTATTAACTGTAACACTTTACATTCTCCCAGCACAAAACCAATAAAAATCAGGTTACTCTGAAATTAAAGAAATTGGAAAATAATACTCATTAAAAAAAGACTGTTACAGATTTTCTGTAACTTGTGCAATGACTCGTGTCATTATTGTGTGACGAAATGTACAATACATTTTAAACTAGTTATTAAAATAACAACTTGGGAGTTATTAGTACAGCCTACATATGAATAAATGTACATCTTTTTAGAGAATTATTATACATTGATTACATACGTTCTGCATGCATGAATACATATATAAGACTACGTTCTTTTTTGCTGTTGTGTGCATGTTTACTGTAGACATTGTGCCAAAACGCACTGTAAAGTACTGTAAAGCTCTCCACCCATTCTCTTGTAGTTATGCTCTGTTTTAGACCGTGTGGCGGTTGTACTCGTAAGATGGGTCAAGGCCGTCGTAGTGAAACTCTCTCCACTGCTCGGTCTTCTCTCTGGTGCGCTCGTCTTGCTCTGGAGGAGAGTAAAAATGATAAAAATGAATATTTTAACTGCATTCAGATATTTACACATAGGCCTACATAGGACCAGATATATAATATGTGACCTTGGACCACAAAACCAGTCTTAAGTGTCAATTTTTCAAAATTTGAATATTTATACATCATGTGAAAGCTGAATAAATAAGCTTTCCATTGATGTATGGTTTGATGGAATAGGACAATATTTATATTATAGATACAACTATTTGAAAATCTGGAATCTGAGGGTGCAAAAAAATCTAAATACTGAGAAAATCGCCTTTGAAGTTGCCCAAATTAATTCTTAGCAATGTATATTACTAATCAAAATTTAAGTTTTGATTAATTTACGGTAGGAAATTTACAAAATATCTTCATGGAACATGATCTTTACTTAATATCCTAATGATTTTTGGCATAAAAGAAAAATCAATAATTTTGACCTATACAATGTTTTTTTTTTTTTTTTTTTTTTGGGTATTGCTACAAATATACCCCAGCTGGTTTTGTGCTCCAGGGTCACATTTGTGTAAATATTTGATCCTATACTGCACTAACATGACCATGTATGTGTTTAGCATGTATTCTGTATAACCATTAAAGGCAGACGTATTTAATAAAGGTTAATTACATGCTGTTAGTGTCATATTATGTTAAATATGATCACTGAATATGAAAATATACTATTATATAAACTATATATAGATCATCCTTTTGGGTCTGTTTTTCCCCATTATATTTAAAAGTATAGGCAAGATATTAAAACAATATTAGAGTAAATAATGGCCGAATTGTATTAAATTAAACTAAAAAAAATGATTTTAATTAAAAAAAAATAATAATTAGTAAAACTTTGAAATGATTAAATACGGCATGAAATGTTACAATAAATAAATGAACATTAAAATAAAAGCATAAGTAAATAAATAAATGTATTTATTAAAGACACCACCTGAAATTAAATATGCCTTAAAAATGAAAAACCTCATGAAATACGAAAATTTAAATGCACCTTGAAATAAAACAAAGCAAGCAATATGAAACAAATCAATTTCTGAATGCATAATGAAATGTTGTAATCACGCCTAAAGAAAAGCCAGTACAAATAAATAAGTTGGGCGTGGAATGTTTTTATTTATGTGACATGAAACATGAAAAGTAACCTTAAATTTAATTAGAAATGTAGTTTTATACATATATATATATATATATATATATATATATATATATATATATATATATATATATATATATATATATACAATTATATTTGTATTATTTATTATATTTATAATAAGTTTTAAGTCAGATAATCATTGTTTTGTTCTTAATTAGATTTGGTAAACCTGTTTTGTAAAACCCTAGGTTCAGCTAAGTTCATGTGTAATCCTGTTTACGTGGGTGAATGATCTCCAACACTACTACTAATTCTGCCTGGTCCAGGTGAGTGATTTGAGTTCACTTGCTGTAGACTCACCGTCGTTCTCTTCTTCAGCAAAACTCTCAAACTCATTCCTCTGTTCCTCATGATACTTCCTCCTTCTCTCATCTGCGGCCAGCCTCTGCCTCTGCTCAGCTAATAAGACAACAAAATGTGAAAGGAAGAAAAAGAAGGAAATAAAAACAGAAATATAATAATATGCAAATTATAATGTTCAGAAGAACATTTAACATGTTTTTTTTTTGTATCATATTTTTAATATACCATATTTTAACTAAATATGGTTTATATAAAATACACAGTTCAGTTTCACTATAGTATTCGAAAGGCTGTTTGTGATTACATCACTGTTTGTATTACATAATAGGATCACCTGATTTGGTGTGACAGCAGCAGCGAATTATAAAACCCCAAAGCTGCATACTAATTAATTTTATTTTTTTGTAAGTCCAAAAAAAGCTATTTATGATTCAAGAAAATGCTCTTGTCCTGATCCTCTCCTCACCATTTGAACACACAGACTTGAATTCCCACAGGTGAGTCAAACATAATTTTTGGTGAGCCCATAACCATAAACTAACAATCTCAGACCAGGTCTGAGCCAAATGAAAGGCTTGAAAAAACAGCAGAGCCCCTCCTCCGTCACTGGCAGGAGTTGAAGACTGAAGGCTGGTTTTCTCCAGCCTGCCCTGTGGTTCCTGCTATGTGCTGCGGTTCACCGTCTTTACATTCCTCAGCTGGCTCAAAACGTAGCACCTGTGTGGCCAGTGAAAGGGCTCTTTATTACTGTTTTACATTAGCAAACCTGACCAAACAGGTCCTAGAAGCCACAAAAGTGACATGATTGATGACAATTTACTTTGCAAGACTTCAAATTGTGATTTTTTTTTTTTTTTTGGTTTAGTAGTTTGTGGTGTGTTTTGGTCACTAAAGCTGCATTTATTTATTTTTTGGTAACATTATAAATGTATTTACTGTCACTTTGGATCAGTTGAATGCATCCTTGCTGAATAAAATAATATTTCTTTCAAAATAAGACATTTAAATGCTAGTGTTTGTGTGTATACACTTTTATTTTGTATTATTATTATTAATATAAAAACCCCACTTGTACTCAGTCTCTCTAAATCAAACGTTCTGGATTGTCTATTGTAGTTGACAGTTGCTCAAAGGGTTGCGCTGGAATTCACATAAGAAGTTTTCACATAAGCACAAATAGCCTCACCGTTTATCTCATCTTGAGTTTTCACAGCCCTCTTGCCTCTGCGTTTGTAGAAGCTGGAGGCATCTGCCTCTGGCATGAAGATCTTCCTCAGTGCACCTTTAGTGAAGAAGAACATTGATGAGGGGTAGAAACTCTTGACAAAGATCTACAGCAACATTGTGAAGGTCTTTGTTCACCTTGAGGACTGGCTGCCTTCTTATCTGACAGAGTGGTGCTGTCGGCTCCATGGAGCACTGTAACAGAAGAAACACATCCGAGGTAAGTCCAAAAGATTCGCCACCCTTTCCATGGACTATATGGTTCCCCACATTGGTAAATCAACACTTCCCTTGGTCAGAACAGTAAACCACGTTCTGGTTACTCACAGGTGATGACGGACAAAACAAGAAGACAGGTGAAAAGAAGAAGTCGCTTCGAGGACATTTTTAGATTTAGCCAAGCAAGAGCAAAGAAAAAGCTGCTGATGTTCTCAGGGACGTCCTGCCTGAGATTGGGGAGTGGGCTTGTGATGGTGAGAGCAGTGAATGGAATTTGACCAGGAGGGTGAAGGAGGGGAGGAGTTTTGGGAACGTGTTGTTTTTGAGGTGGGGGTGGCACCAGAAAGGAAAGGTGGCTGGGATCGAGCTTTGCAGGATCTCACTTGAAACGAAGATATGACATGGGAAGTGTGCAGTGTTTTTTTTTTGTTTTTTTTGGCCTAATGGCGTTTTTTGGCAAGACATTACAGCTTTGGAAATGTATTAATAACACTGTTTTTTAAAGGAATATGAGTAACATGCATAAACTAACAATGAAAAAAATTAATTGTAATTTCTTTATTAATCTCAGTTCATATTAATTGTAACATTTACTTATACATTATTAAAATTCACAGTTTTATTTGTTAATATTAATTAATGGACTTAATCTAACATGAACTAACAATGAACAGTTGTGTTTTTGTTAATTAACGTTAACCAGGATTAATAAATACTGTAAATACTATTATTGTGTTAATTAATTTTAACTAATGAACCTTATTGTAAAGGGATTTTGTGGCATGATTAAAATATTTATTCATTTATTTTTAAGAATACATTGTTTTCTTTACAAAAAAAAAAAAAAGAAAAAAACAACAAGGTTATGGTGGGGAACTTTGGGGCCAATTTTCGGAAGTATTAAAATCAGAAATGTGAAGCTTCTAATTTTTATAAAAGCACTTACATTAATTCTTTTGTTGAGACTTGTGTATTCTTTGAGCTATAAACTTGTTAGATTTTTTTTACAGTTGTTTATTTATGTTGTTATGGCAATGCAAATTGTAAGATTGGATAGAACTCTTTTTTTTACTTTTTTTTAAAAAAAAGTTTTTTTAACTTTTTTACTGTTTTTACTTTTTTAACTTTCATTATTGTCATTATTTTGTCAAAGTGGTTTAGGGTTTTATTTTCACATTAAAATTATGCTAACATATTTACATGATGTGCCATGATCTTTGAAAAAAAAAGTATGGAAAAAAAAAACATGTTAAAACACATATTGTTGAGATCTTGTAGCTATACTACAGTATTCACCTCTATGAAGTGCCAAGAGACTCATTGTAAGCCAGATCAGATTTTTTTTAAAAAATAAAAAGGAGGGTCGAGTCGAAATTAATTTTTGTGATAATTAACATCATGCCACAAATGCATTGTCATCTGTTGTCTTAATTTGATTTCTGATACCAAAGTCTTAATTGTACCCAACTACCTTATTTTACACTTTACATTTCCCTTTATGTCCAACCACAAATAATATTCTAACCCTAAATAAATCCCCCCTTATAAAAATATGAACATTTCAGCAAATGATTTTAAGACATGTTTCTGGCCTCAGAGCTCCAAAATATGTAGAGTGCTTTGCACCTGAGGGGTGTGATCCAACACAAGGGGCTCCTCTCATGCCTCATGCCCCAGGCTGGAGCAAACGTCTGCGGGTTAGGGTTTTTTTTTTTTTAGCTGGAGTCTAGCCAACAGCAGGACATAGTGAATGATGAACTTGTGAGGGCCTGTATCAGAGAGTCGGGGGCCTGGAGAAACTGAGGTGTGAGAATATTTAAAGGAAAGACTTTGAAAAAGACGTACAGTGTGTGTATGTGGTTGAATGGATGACAGAGAGAAGAGTTTTGAAGATGCTGCCAGAATATGTCGCACATGCCTACTTAAAATATTCCTCACTGTCACCAGACATTCGTAAACATGCCAAAATTGCCACCTTTTACTGTCCCTCAGAGTCAAGTCTGTGTCACTGGATAATCTTTGAAGTTGCTGATGCATTGTAGACTTTATGGAAGCTCAATATTTTTTTAAGTTGCTGATGCATTGTAGACTTTATGGAAGCTCACAAAAACGACGTTCACTGTCAGTCCTCGAGGGAGCGCTATAGTGCCAACAGCCACGGTCTATGGAAGCTCACAAAAACGACGTTCACTGTCAGTCCTCGAGGGAGCGCTAACTGTCTAGAATGACCTGCTTCTTTATTGAAGCTGTCTCAAAAAGAAGTGAAACATAAATTACTGAATTAATTTTTAAAAATTAAATGAAAAATGCAATAATTTGGAACATTTAATCAAACAGGAAGATGTGTCTGTGAAGGAGGGTTATTTTATTTACAGTGACATACCATTATAGTTTTTATTAATATTTTGAATGTTTTTATTTTCTTTTCTTTTTTTAATTTTAAAAGGTTTAGTAATTTTGTTGTGTTTTTCAGGAAGATGTGAATATGTCTATATAATTAATCTTTTTTGTATTATTATTTCAGTTTAAGTTATTTTAGTACATCAAGATAAACTAAATGAAAATGTCAAAATGTTGCCTTGGCAAAATTTTATTAATTTGATTTATTTATTTAATTTGATTTTGTTTCAGTTATAAAAGGTTTAGTAATTTTGTTGTGTTTTTGTACACAAGTTTGTTTTATTTCAAGTAACAAATAGTTTTAGTAGGTTAACTATAATATTTGTGATTTGGGTTTATGTTAAGTTTTATTTTAAATTAAATGTGCCTATATAATTTAATTCAAGATGCATTCTTCACATATTATCTTTCATAATTTGGCTTCTCATGTACATCTTGTTTTAAGGGAGCTTAGATATTTTTATATATTTTTTGTGGACCTGTTTGTGACTGATTCATTAAAAAAAAAAAAAAAAAAAGTAAGTACAGTACACGTACAGTTTGACTGTTATTAATTTACTATCCTTGCTGCTGAAAAGCTACTTGAATTCAAAAATAGCAATGCTACTCAGAAATTGATATTTAATACTACCTGAAGTGACATATATGTTATATTTAAGACACCTTGAGCTTTGGTGATGATAAAATTCAATCTACCAAACACATTAACATTTTTTTTTTATGATACCTTGAGTTTTGTTTATGTTATATTTAAGACACCAGATTGCCCACATTTCTTCATTGAGAAGAGTTGAGCTGCAGTACTGATGTTTAAATGTGTTATCTCATCAGCACTGCTGTCACTGTCTTTGCAGAGCTCTCTACTAACCTTAAAAAAAACAGTTGTAAATGGCTGTGGGAACAATCTCTGCCTCTTGTGCAGTCATTTCAAATTTTGGAATGGTTTGTCTCCTTTAGTTGCAGGCATACTATATAATATAAGACGATGCACACATTCTCAAACACACATTCAAAAAAAAGGAAGCTGTTTTATTTAGGGGGAAAAGTAAAAAAAAAATTTAACATGAATTATCATTGTGTTTTTCCTCATTATGGGACATTTAACTTGCAGATTTAAGTAGCTGTAACACCCAACAGTTAGCCCAAAACTAAAAATGTTCACATGCATCTGATCTAGTGAATTTAGGGAAAGGCCTTCATAAGATTAATGTAAGTGGGTTTATGGTGGACTGTGAAGATTTTACATTTATGAACAATATTTCTCAAAGGAAATGCATTAGCACTGTTATCTGACCCTCAGTTGACCCCAGAGGCTGAGCAAAAGGTTGTGCAATCGAGAGAGCTTCTGGACACAATTGTGAAAGAAAACACAGGTGAGCTTGGCATCCACTTACATAAAGGAAATATATGCGGTTTATTTTGTAAGTGATCAAACTTCTGTTTTTTTTTTTTAGCCTTTTCTTAAAAATAAAGGTTCCAAAAGGATTTTTTTTTTACAGCAACGCCGTAGAAAAAACATTTTGGGTTCCTCAAAGAACCTTTGAGTGAAGAGTTCTTAATAGAACCATTTTTCTTAGTATGAAGAAAAAAAATTATATCTAAAGAACATTTTGTAGAATGGAAAGGTTCCATGGATGTTAAAGGTTCTTCATGGAGCTATAGATGTCAACAAAGAACCTTTATTTTTAAGTGTACAGATGATAAAATGTCACAAAAAAAAAATATTTTTGACTTGGAATTGCACAGCTATTTCTTCTGAAAATATAAAAATGTAGTGCATGAATATTTAACTAATCCTCATTATTATTGAATAGTGTGGGCTTTTATAAGTTTAAACAATATCAGTATTTTCTTTTTCCTTTTCTAGTTGTGTATGGCATCACTACGGGGTTTGGTAAATTTGCTCATACTGTCATCCCAGTCAGCAAGCTCAAGTATAGATATATATATATATATATATTTTTTTTTTTTACTCCTGAATCCTTTTGCATTTAAATTAAGAGCATCTGGTGTGACATATTTTAGTCAAATGAAACCAGTCAAAAGGCTGGAATAATTAGGATTTTTTTTACAGTAAATACAGTAAAAACAGTAATATTGTAAAAGGATCATGTGATACTAAAGACTGGAAAAATTCAGCTTTGCATAACAGGAATAAAACACATTTTTAAACATATTCAAATAGAAAACAGTGATTTTTAATTGTTTTTATATTTTTTTATATTGTTATTTTTTTTGTAATTTTTATTATTTTTATTTTGTTTTTGTTAGCATAAATGTTTTCTTTATTTTGCATAAAGAAAAATCATAATGATTCCAAACTTTGGACCAGTAGTGTGAACACATTTTGTATGACAATTCTACGATACTTATTCCTTCCTGCGATGAATTGACTGACATTATTGGACCAACTTTGATTTGGTCTACTAGATTATTACTGTTGGTTATATGTCACTCTAGGTCTGGGAAGCCCTTTAAGTCCTGAAAGAACTCGAATGCTACTTGCACTGAGGATCAATGTTTTGGCCAAAGGGCACAGCGGGGTTTCACTGGAGACGCTGCACAGCATGATCCACGCCTTCAATGGTACATTAATGCATCCCTCATTATTTTAACTGAAGAGAGTACTGTTGGAGTTTTTGGTTTCTTTGGCACAGCATATGAAACATGGTGTGCCATTTCAAAGAATACTTTTATGTTAGTTGCTGCGTCTTTGAAATAATATTAGCAAAAGGTTTCTTTGAAATTCTCCCTCAAAAGAGTTTTATCAAAGCTGATATTTTACCGTTTTCTTTCATTTCTCTTACCAGCCACCAGAGCGGCTGGGCAGATGCCAAATACGTGAGCACATATTCATTGGGTGCTTTGGTTGCAAATCTTTGTCCTAATGATAATGAAAGCAATGCATAAACATATTTACTCCTCGTTTAGCCTTTAAAGTCATATTTGACCTTCGTATTGCCTGCAGGTTTTGGAAGCACATGGTCTGAAGCCCATATCGCTGAAGCCAAAGGAGGTACAGCTAATCACTCCATTGTACAGTCAATATGTTTATTGCTGTTGACTTCGAGGTGTTTTGTGGGTCAGAAATGTGTGTCCTTGACCTGCCTGGTCCATTTTAACAGTGGAGCCCCTCTTAGAACCTACTGTAACCTTTAGAACAAGTCATTTTTATTGTATAGCGAAGTTACAATTATACAAAGTTATGTTTATCTCTGTCTGCAGGGGCTGGCTCTGATCAATGGGACTCAGATGATCACTTCTTTGGGAGCAGAGGCCGTGGAGAGAGCCGAGGCCATCGTCCGGCAGGCTGACATCATCGCTGCCTTGACCCTGGAAGCCCTCAAGGGGACCACCAAAGCCCTTGATAGTGGTGAGCTCGTGTAAACAAGTGATTGATGTGCTGCAGTGGTCATTTTGAGGTGATGGCTTACTGATTTAATTTATGAGAAGCAAGAATGTGCAGATGGTTGCTTCTGTGAATATCTGTTGATTTGGAAAATGTGGAGCTGAAAAAGATGATTGTTTCAAGACCATTAAAAACAAGTTAGCAAAGAATCCTGTTTGCAAATTGCAGCACATTATTTCAGCCATGCATACCAACAAACAAATACCATTCAAATGTGCTTTGTCAAAGCATATGTTCAAGGAAAAGGTTTGTTTTTGTGTAGGTGTTCTGCTGGTCCCATCTTTCCTACATCTGGGTTTGGGCCCTGTTGATCGTCCACTGTGCAAACTTTTGGAAATGGTTTGTGGTGCCAGGAGTGGTGTTCCTCATTGAGAAACTTGTTGGAATAGCAGTGTCCCGCATGGGTGGGCTGTACATAGTTGAAGTCAACTTATTGCCCTCAAAGGTAAAAATCTGAGCCAATGTACATATTATGGTGTATGTTGTTTACTGGAACATTTAGTTAGTCATCCATGCTGAAAGCTTCACCTCTACTGCCTTTTTTTGTGTTTGGAAGGTAACACATTTGGTAATCAAGAGGCCTCCATTCTTTCACTTCAAACCTGGGGATTATGTGTATATTAACATTCCCGCTATCGCCAAGTACGAGTGACATCCGTTTACCATCAGCAGCGCTCCTGAGCAGCAAGGTAACACAACTACAAAGCATACAGTTATGTTATTCTTGTACACTTCTATTAGATTGCAGAGATTTGCTTATATTTTAGTTGTACTCTATGTGCATTTAAATGCAATTAAAATGCATTGCAAAAAAATATTTTTTGTCAACGCTTTAATTGTTTCTTTTTGTAAAACAAATTGTAAAACAATCAAAACATCTGTAAAAAAAAAAAAAAAAAAAAAAAAAAATATATATATATATATATATATATATGCTAATATAAATATATATATATATATATATATAGGGAACAAAATAAATTAATGCAAATAAAAGCAAATATGTTTAATACAATAAGACTTTTTTTCAATGAATCTGAGACTTTTTTTCAGACAGTCTGTCTTGACGTATTTACTTTTCTTATGAAAACAAAAGAAAAAAAATGTTTTACACAAAATTACACAACAAAGCAAATGTTTAACAAAATAAGATTTTTTAAGCAAATCTGAGAATAAATTCTGTTTTAAAACATCAAAGCAAAAAAATCACATAAAAAAGCAAATGTTTAAAACAATAAGATTTGTGTTTTTTAAAACAAATCTGAGACTTGTTTTCAGACATTCTGTCTTGACTTAAGTTTATTTTTCTTACAAAACATTTTTTTATAACAAAACAGAACAAGACTTTTACACAAAACAAAATTTACACAACAAAGCAAATGTTTAACAAAATAAGATTTTTTAAGCAAATCAGACAGAAGTGACAGAAGTTCATTACTGTGATGTGTTATTGGTGCAGTTCTTTAGGTGGGGTCATTTTGTAAGCACATCATTGACAATACAGTACAAAGACTTAATGATTTTCTTTTATTAAATCAATGGGCTTCTCTCCAGTTTGCCATTTAATATTTTGGAAAGACAAGTTCAAATTGCAAAGTAAGAACTTCAAACAAGTTTAATAAAATAGACATTTACACTTCTTCTCCATGTCAGTGTTATTTTAGTTTCATTATGATACTATTATAGTTTTCACAAATAATTTGAATTAGTTTTTATTTTTAAGTTTATAGTTTTCATTTTCATTTTATTTGTGTATATATATATATATATATATATATATATATATATATATTATATATATATATATATATATATATATATATATATATATATATATATATAATATTTCTCAGTTAACGTTAATTTTGTCTCAAGTAATGGAAATGTTTTTATGGTTTCAGTTTTAGTAAACTATATAACTCTGCTCCATGTAGAATTAAATTTTCAAGTCCACAAGCTGCAACAAAACTGTGGCGTCTAATAAGGACGATGTTGTTGAACTGACCATGTACCAGACAAGTGGAACACAAACAAACTCCCAGAAGCCCATCAGTGACCCAGTAGCCCAGGCAGAAGTGGGAGATGCCTCTCCGGCTATATTAGAAAAGTGAGTTTCTGTCTGAACAAAGCAGAACATACATTCCCTTATATGTAAGATACACATTAGCCAGACTTATTTTCTGTTGTCTTCCAGCTTACAGCTAAATTAAGTGAAACTCACAGATATTGTAACATTAAGGTGAGTAATTTGTTTTAATGTCTCCAGTTCAATGGTACTTGATTGCTAACCACTCACCACTACAGAAAATGTAATCTAATTTATTTCAAAGTAATTGTCTTACAAGGAATTGTAAACCTTTGGTAATGCGTTTTGTTGTTGTTTTTTGTTAGTGCTATTGTGGACGGACCTTTTGGCACCCTGACCCGACAGATCTTTGCATCTGAACATGCAGTGCTTATTGGCGTTGGAATCGGCATCACTCCCTTTGCATCCATTTTGCAGAGTATTATGTTCCGGTGAGACTAAAGTTTTCTTTGCATTAAAAAAACCACATGCAAATTTTTTTAAATTGTATGTAACATTTATTTTTGTCTTTTTATTTTTTTTCAGTTATCGCATGAGAAAGCAAAACTGTCCCAACTGCAACTATTCCTGGTATGAAATCATAAAAGACAACGAAATGAAACTGAGGAAGGTGAGAGTGGTGATCAGTCGAATGGAAACTAGATTAAATAGGAGAATTTTTTTTTTTTTTTTTTTTCAGCAAATTGTAATCTTTTGGGACAACTATTCCTTTAAGTTCAGATGCTGTCTTAAATTATTAAGTAATCAGTTTGGTCGTACAAGTCAGTTTAACTGAAATTGGCTAAATTAAAACATGTTGCTATGATTGAAGGAGGGGGGTGAGGTGTATCTGCCTTTCAGCTGGGTGGAAAGGTTCTTTGACGTCTACGGGCGTTTGGTGCAGTATGATGGGATGGAACGGTTTGAGTTCTCCCACAGTTACTCAAAGGTGTACACCCAAAGGGAGCCTTACCACCCGGATGGGGTCTTTATGTCATTTGAGGGCTGCAACGTGGAAATGCGGGATCGGGTGAAATGCATCAGCGGTGTGGAAGGTAGTTTGCATAATATAGGCGTAGCCAGCCCTGTTCCTGTAGTGCTACCGTCCTTCAGAGTTCAGCTCCAATCCCGATCAACCACACCTGAACCAGCTACACAGGGTGTTCAGGGTAACTTTTTACATGTAAATGACATTCAGAAACTGTATTTGAAATGAATAAGGAGGAACAAATAAATACTGATACAAAAAAAAAAAAACTACATGTATTTATTATGATTGATTTTCATTTGGCATGCATAACATGTGACGGTGAGTAGCCGCAGGTTATTTATTCAGATAATGTTCTCTGTTAAAATGTAAACAAGTGTAAGGCCCTGTTTACACTAGTGTGTTTTCGTTTTAAATCGGCGTTTTAAAATGAAAACAATCCTCGTCTACACTTGGGTTTGTTGGAGCAGGTTTGCCACTGAATTCTGCAGTAAGTTAGATCTCCAGGAACGGGATTGGGCAACCCTGGTTTAAAAAAACATACGTTTGAAGTTTCATAAAATGTTTACATAAAGAGTTATACTATTTCTGGGATCAACCTTTTGTGTTTTTATTGTTCACAGGTGTACCAATCTCTACCCAGTGGAGTCCTGAGGGGCACTTCTACCCCATCCAAATAGCTCAATATGGTCTGAGTCACTACAGCAAGAACCTCACCGAAAAGCCACCTTAAATAAAGATCTACAGCATGACCGAGGAAAAAGAGGGTGTCTCAAGTCCATGGGTCATTCCTCAGGGTTGCAAGCTGTCCGAGCTCCAGGATCAAGGTCACTCTGTGTTTGCAAACCATTTTGACACAGCAGGCATGAATTCCTTGTTAAATTTTTATAGGTGTGAATTCAGATGAATCGACAGTTTTGCTGTGATGATCCCAGATAGATGACAACTTTGTTGTACTTTCATAGAGAACTCTGATGGTGTGTCTTTGGTCTTGGACAACGCAAAAGATTTCTTCCTTACCTTTGATGTGAAGTTTGTCTTCAATAGTAGCGTCTCTGTGGTTCTGGAGACCACAGAAAAGGGGCGTCCTTACATCATCCATTACATCACTAGTCCACTCCTTCTTTCCTTTAAAGACCGAGAGGTCATCTATGGCATCGGCTCTCGAGCCTCCTGGAGTACTGTCAGTTGCGAATTAGGAGTCGGTTTGTCCAACACAAAAGTGGTGAAGGCAACCAAGACCATGCCTCGCCGTGTGGTCCAGCCGGTTCTTAGAGGTTCTGGCTTTATCAACAATATCACTGTGTCTTCCACTGCACACATGGCTGCCTTCTTTGCCGCCAGTGATTGGGTTCTTCAAAACCAGGATGAGCACGGAGGTTGGCCGATTAAGGTGACCCGTAAGCTCAGAGAGGGTTTCAAGAGCTTGGAGCCTGGAGCCATGGCCCAAGGCAAAGCCATGTCGACATTGGTGAGGGCGTACCTGGTGACGCACAACCCTGCATACCTCGGCGCCACAATTCGACCAACATCCCCCTTCAAGAGGACCTCGGAACAACATGGCGTCAAGGCGACACTCTTGAACAAGTACAACCGGTATGAAAAATACCCCACAATGCCTAGTTCGTTTGTTCCTAATGGCTGTTGCGAGCACAAAGGTTCACTACAAATAAGGAGAAGACGAGTACATTCATCTTACGATGTTTGAGCTTTATTTTACATTCATGCTTCAAATGAGCCAGGTTTTTTTACATGAATGGAACAAAGAGTTTAAAAACATCCACCAAGTCCAGAGATGCCACACCAACAGGAATGACCTGCTTTTATAGAGAGCAATGAACACCATGAAGCTGGTGCTCCCAATCACGCAATCAGCTGGTCACCTGCAAACAATACACACACACACACCAAGAAACGGCCAACAGGGGCGTCACAATGGCTTTATCTACTCTCTGATTGGGCTGTATGATGTGGCAGAGTTCAGTCAAGGACTATAGTCGCTCAAGGCCATGTTGCCATTGTTTCACACAGGTTCTGGAAAGGTTTATGACCTGAGACACTTTACCCTGGGTGTTGCCCCTAATTTGCACGCTGAGACTACCACACCATGCACATCAACCAGTTACAGCTGCATGCATCAGTTGACAGTACCCCCATTTTCAGGTACTATGTGAAATGCTGGAAGACTTACCTGAAAGGAGGCCGGGCCAAGAACAACTAGACTTTCTTAGATGGCAAATTTATATCAAATTTTGAACTATTGTTTGAGAATGAAGTAAACTGAGCATTAATAATTAAATAAGCATTTTTACTTTACATGAAAAGGGTTTCATGTTGTATCCATCTTGATTACTTTAAAATGTCTTGCTGAGGAGCTTGAGTTGTTGTACAGACTTTGAGAATGTGGAGTCACCTAAAATATTTCCAAAATATCATGGTATATTTGAATGTGAAAAGCAATGGACATTTATTTACACATATTTTGAAAAAAGCACAGCAGATTTTCTCTAAACTAAAATGACTGTATCTTGTTGCATACAATTAGTGAATGTGAGTAGTCGCACTAATGATTGTGTATTAATGAATCTATGAATAGGTTATAGTGTAAAAATGTCATTATTGTTGCATAATGGTAAAATGAGTGCTTTGTATTAGAAATATTTTTTCTTTGTATTTTAAAGCACAATCCTATAATATCTCTTTGTGATTTGATACAGTAGCACAATTTGAATAGTTTTCTTTTCAGTATGTAATTATTTAAAGCTAATCATTAATCGCTGTGGTATATATCAAAATACCATGGTGTTATGATCTGATACAATCACTGTATCTTAATACTGCCTCAAAGACTTTGACTTTCTTTTGACTTCAATTTCTTTTAACACAATTTAATATATATATATATGCTAATAACCTGTAATATATATATATATATATATATATGCTAATAACCTGTAAGTTATAAAATAATAGCACAATCTACCTGTCGTTTTTTTTTTTTTTTTTTTTTTTTTGAGGCGATCCACTCTGCATTCGATTAACCGACCTAAAGCAGTTCAAAGCAGTCAGCTCTTGATTAGTAAGCCTACCTACGCAGAGCTACCCACAAACCAGTTAGCTAGCATAATTTCTCATATAGCCACCACAATACAATCTCAATGTCCCGATAATTCAGACGGTTTGATTGAGATACTCCTAAATGACATGAATGTAATAAGCTCGGCGCTTCGGATCGGTTGGTTGTCAATCAAGGTCGCTTAATGAAGATCCATCTCGGCTAACAGGCTAAGAAGCTAACAGCGACTTCGATGACATTTCAGTGACAAACGCAACAGAACAGGTCTGTAAAATATCGAAAAAGTGTCTGTTTAATCTGCTTTCCAATACAATCGTAGTGTATGTGTGGTTATAGGATTGTTAGAACTAAGAAATGTGTAAACAAATAAACGTTTATAGCGAATAAATGGTGGCTAACACTAGCTTCAGTTCAGTTTCCATATTTGGGCAGGCGCGGCAGTGAGTTATTGTTAGTTGCACGATCAAAAAAACTCATTTTATGCCTTTATTAATGCTGTTAATGTGCATATTTTGTGCTCCGTGGTTTGCAGTTGATTAAATGTGAATGTGGCATGGTGTGGATTTAAATGGCTTGTTTGTTTACATGGTTCAGCACATCTGATAGGGCTTTAATTGTCCACAGCGACATCAAATCTTATTGATCTGTCTTTAAATATATAAAAATAATTAAATGAAAGGTCAATTTTGGTGTAATATCATGGCAAAACACCCACAGGGTTTACATTTGCAAATCTGTTGTCTAAAGGATGGTAGAGTGATGCTTCATGGACTTGATTGCTGGGCCCTACAACAGATTACTGTGTTTGTAGTGAAGATACACTTTTATTGCATACACTGTTAAAACTATTAATCAAGGTTTTTGCACAGACATCTGTCTGGAGACGAGCTGTCATTTAGATGCAAGTCTGCAATGAATAAGCAAATGAACTTGCTCTTGATCTTTTTATGTAATCAGTGAATGATCTCTGAATGTTCTGCTTTTTAATGAATTGCTGATAAGTGATGTTTCTTACAGACGTGTTTGTTGATTTAAGATCATATCTTTGTGTCTGTCCAGTAGTCTGCATGGCCAGAGTGCTGCTGAGTTAGTGTCCGGCCCGTGTGCAAGGAAGGCCGGCCGGGCCGTGGAGCACTAGAGAGGAAAAATGGCAGCGCAGAACAGAAACTCTGTGCTGATCCTGTCAGGTCGAGAGCGAGGAGCTCGCACGCTGGGCTCCCAGCAGCTCCTGCAGCAGCTGGTGGAAGACCGGACGCGCTGGATGAAATGGCAGAGCCAGGTAGGGTATCAATCTTGATGATTCTAATGGTTCACTCAGGCCTACAGTCAGCAGATGTTTTTATATAGACCAATTTCAAGAGATCACAGTCAGAATTATGTCTTAAATCAATTTTTTGCAGCAGAGAATATCCAGAGGCTTCCGCACACATACAGGCCATCAGCTGAAATCGTCAATGTGTCTTGTTATTAGGTGTTTTCTTATAAATTAATTAATTAATCAATCAATCGTTATTAATCTTAAGAGTGTTTTGTATTTAATGAGTATGATGAATGAAATAAAATTGCAAAACAAGCATTTTAGATCCTTAGGTCCCCATGTTTTATTGGGTATAGTTAATGTTAAAAAAAATTCTGGAAAAATTGGGAACATTTTACAATTAAAGAATTTTGTTTTCAGGGTTGGTGGCGTGAATGACAACAGTTATATTAATATTAATGTTCTTGCTTTAATGGAGAATAATAATGCAATAATTTGGTCATTGTATGTGTGTTGTAAAATATACAAATTAGTTTCTTTGAAAGTTATTGAGGCTGAATTCAAAATTTGTAGTACAGTACATTAAAAAAAATTCACATCAAGTTTATGATTTTTACAGGTTGAATGCATTTTAAGCAGACTTAGAATTTTTTATTGTTAGATTAATTTATTTTTGAAATAACAGTTAATATTAAAATAATTTATAGAACTTATTTTTTTAATTTTAAAATTTCTGTTTATATTGTCTTTGATTGACCCTGAAATTTCACAAAGGCTCCATGTCTGCAAATAATATATGTATGCAAATATACATATGTGTGTTTGTATGTATGTATATAATATGTATATGTGTCAATTATTTCTGCAGAAAGTAGAGTTGCCGGATAATCCACGATCAACCTTCCTGCTGGCTTTCAGTCCAGATAGGTAACCATTATATTTTAAGAGAGGGGAATTTTTTTTTTAGAACAGTAGATGCTAAATAACTTATGTTTTCCCTTGCTTCTAGAGATTGTATTTACATTTCTTCCTTTTCTAGGAACCTTGTGGCCTCAACCCACGTCAACCATAACATCTACATCACAGATGTGAAAACAGGAAAGTGCCTGCACTCTTTAGTGGGCCATCGACGCACACCTTGGTGTGTGACCTTTCACCCCACCATCCCTGGCCTAGTTGCCTCTGGGTGCCTTGATGGAGAAGTCCGCATTTGGGACCTGCATGTAAGCATCAGTTTTGTTTAATGTTTTAGTTATTCCTAATATGTGTGGAGCTTCCTCTTTTGCAAACATTGTTATCTTGTGTGTTAGTTACTTTGTGTTTGGTTTTCATACCGTTCAGTAGCGGCTCAAGTCGTTTTTTCTGGTCTGATCAAATTGCATAATATACTAGGCATTAGAAACTCAGACGTTGCTGTTTAAATGAATGTTGTGGATGTTTTTCCCTGTCCCCAGGGTGGTAGCGAGAGCTGGTTCACTGAGAGTAATGTTGCCATCGCTTCTCTAGCGTTCCACCCCTCAGCTCAGCTCCTGCTCATCGCCACCAACAACGAACTTCACTTCTGGGACTGGAGCCGACCAGAACCTTTTGCTGTGGTCAAGACTGCCAGCGAGACCGAACGTGTCCGGTGTGGAAGCGATCCTGTTATTTCATAGGGGTCAACAAGAAATAAAAATGGACCCATTATCTTTCCAGTAATCTTTAAAACTGTTAATCCTGAATTTGTATTTTTTGACCAGGTTGGTGAGATTTGATCCTCTAGGTCATAATCTTTTAACAGCTATTGTGAACCCATCCAACCAGCAGGTTAGAAACAACCTTTTTTCCAGTAAAATAGCTGTTCTGTTTTTTCCTGTGTGCATTTCTCTTTTACAAACGTAATTTTATGAGTGTTTGACTGTGTTTCTGTAGAATGATGATGACTCCGAGGTCCCCATGGACAGCATGGAGATGGCTTTGTTCCGCCAACGTTCTCTTTTACGCTCCCCACCTGTACGTCGGACGCCAATCCTGCACAATTTCCTGCACATCTTATCCTCTCGGTCTTCTGGAGCACAGGCTGGTGATCAGCCCCGCCCCACTCCAGAGCCCAGAGAGCCTCCCAGCATACCTCGGTTCCAGTACCCGGTGCGGACGGAACCGGGTGACCGCCCTGCCTTACAGGGCTGCACACAGCATTTGGGTCTGGGCTGTCTGTGCAGTCGCTGCGCTGCCTCGCGGAACTTATTCACACAGAATCCGACAGGCCTCCAGCCTTCGGATTCGCCTCAACCGCAAACTCAGTCGGGCCCCTCTGCCTTCTCGCCCACCCCTAGCCAGACCCGCACCTCCAAGGACCGACCTTCTGCTTTTAGCAGCGTGTTCAGCGGGGCTGCGGGGAACTCTGCACATCGGGGACTCTTGCCTCTTAGGACTATTGATCCCTTAGGGTCACAAACACCTAGTCCTCATGAGGCCCCTGGGCGTCTCCCTGGGGCTGATTGGTCTGGTAGTCTGCTGAGCACGGGACATGAACATGGTTTAGGTGCGATTGGGGTGGAAAGCAGCGCCATAAGGGGTGTTGTACCCCCTCCTAGGACGAGCTCCTCTTCCATGGACCTCCTCTCCCTGCACAGGTTCCCCGATGGTTCCTCTTCATCACCCATATACACATCTGCTACAGAAGGGCGAGGCCTAGTGCTGCCTGGCACGGAGCCCAACCGGGGACGAGCCAACGACGGCACCAGTAGTGGCCATCACCCCATCTATGACAACACCCAGCGCAACAACCCCGCCTCCATACGCAATGTCCTGCAGTGCAACCTGAGCCGTTACTTTATGGAATACGAGCGAATGCAGGAATTGGAGCGACCCGGTGGCAGCCGAGAGGTGCCGGGTGGACCGGGACCCATGCAGGAGCTCCTCAACAGTGGTATGGACACAGAACGTCCTGGGCCTTCGCACAACAGCTCATCGCACACTGGAAACGGAGGCACGGTCGCTGGCCCCGCTCAAAACCACCCTAATCGTTGCCGTTCGTGCCACAACCTCCTCACCTTCAACCACGACACTCAGCGCTGGGAACGTTCCGGTCAGACCTCTTCTTCTTCTTCTTCTTCACAAGACGGACCATCATGGCCGCTTTCAATGCCTCCATTTGAGGACCCAGCTCAGGCTGCACGAGTGGAGGCCCAGGCCCCTGAGATGAGGCCCATGGAGTTGGGCGAGGCCTCCTCTGGTCTACAGGGCCAGCAGCCTATGGGTCTGGTGTACAATCAGGAGACGGGGCAGTGGGAAAGTGTGTACCGCCAACCAACAGCAAGCGCTGCTTCTGAGGCAACACAAGACGCCTTAAACCCAGAGGTGCCTGTTGATAATCCGGACGAGGACTCACTCAGGAGGTGGGGAAGAATTCCTCTTGAAATTATTGGATTTTGTCAGCAAATATCCCCGAACAATGGTAAATGTCACCGCACTTTTCCATTTGTCTTTCCTGTAACTTATTTGTTTCCTCTTCAGGAGGTTGTTGGAATCGTCACTGTTTCCATTCTCTCGATATGATATGTCTGGCTCCAGAGATCATCCCATATACCCAGATCCTGCCAGGTACCTGTTCGAAAGCCTATGTGTACAAAGTCAAAGCTGATTATTGGACTTTAACTTCAGAGTTGAAAACTCTTTCTCTTCCACATCTCCTCAGGCTGTCTCCCGCTGCTTACTATGCTCAGAGAATGATCCAGTATCTGTCTCGGAGAGAAAGCATACGCCAGCGTTCCCTTCAGAATCGCCTGCGGACGCTCTCAAACTCTCAAGCCGACAGCCAGTCAAACAACCCCTCCTCCATGCCACCAGAGGCCAGTGATGGAGACTATGAGGACATCGAGTGAGTCTGATAAAACTCATTGCATCCTCACTCATGCATGCATACATACATCTGTATTACTGTACGATTGCAATTACAGTTTTATAAATCCTGTGTTCATCGCAGTGGTTTTGGATTAAGAGTAAGTGTTCAATATTTCTTTTCGCTCTCGGTCACAGGGAGCCCGGAGACAGGACAAGACACAGAATGCCCCGCAACGCTCGAATGTCAGCCCCCTCTCTTGGGCGCTTTGTCCCACGGTTAGTGTCATATGTGACATTTAACATTGCATGTAACATTATACATGTCTTTACTGTTACTTGTGATCAACATAATGCGTCCTTGCTGAATAAAAGTATTCATTTTTTTTTTTTAAATCTTATTGACCTTAAACACTTGAATATAAGTGTCCCGAGTAAAGAGTAAACAAAAATAATAAAAAATACTGGTATATAAAATATCATTCTGTGATGATGTTTTTGTTTTTGGTGGTTTCTTTCTTTAGATGAATTAATAAATTAATTCAGATTTCAGAGCTTTTTCAGAAATATATAATATATATAGTTTGTTTTATTAATGTATATGTTCTTGGTATTTTTGTCTGAAAGGTTCCTGTTACCAGAGTACTTGCCTTACGCTGGACTCTTCCATGAGAGGGGTCAGTCAGGCCTGGCCACTCACTCCTCCATTAACAGAGTATTAGCAGGTACAACAAGCAGATTTTCTATTTCTTGTCATTTCGTTTCACATCTTTCTTGTTTTGTTTAATTTACGAAGCACTTTCAATCATTTTTATCCCATAATGTCAGAAACACGAGGATAGGGAATTTAAACAAACTGAAGATAATTAAATAGATCTACCCATAATGCTCTGTTGCAGGTGCATCTATAGGTGATGGGCAGTCAGCTGTGGCCAGTAACATTGCCAATACCACCTATAGGCTGCAGTGGTGGGATTTCACCAAGTTTGACCTTCCAGAGATCAGTAATGGTACTACATTCTTCTGAATACTATTGTTTATTTATTTTTATTTTTCTGGAGTTTTTGCACACATAATCCACATGACATTATCGGAATATAGGTAGCTTGCTTCACTTGTTTAATTTCTTCAGAAATATACAAAATATATATATTTTTCGTTTTCATCTTAGCCACTGTGAATGTGCTCGTTCCTCACTGCAAGATCTACAACGATGCCAGCTGTGATATTTCAGCCGACGGGCAGCTGCTGGCCGTGTTCATTCCCAGCAGCCAACGGGGTTTTGCGGATGAAGGCATCCTAGCCGTCTACTCCCTCGCTCCCCATAACCTGGGAGAAATGCTGTACACCAAGAGATTTGGTCGGTGCTGTCGAACAGTAACTCAGCAGCTCATTTTTGCAGTAACACTCTGAGCATTCCGTTTTTTTTTTTTTTTTTGGTTTTTTTTTTTTTTTTTTTATTTTTATTTGATTTTTGTTTTTGAGTTTTGTTTTTAACCTGCATTTCAGGTCCAAATGCGATCTCTGTGAGTCTTTCACCTATGGGCTGCTATGTGATGGTGGGACTGGCCTCCAGGCGGATCCTGCTCCATCCCACCACCGACCACATGGTGGCACAAGTGTTTCGTCTACAGCAGCCACACGGAGGAGAGACCTCCATTAGAGTAAGAGTTTGAAAATGCCATTCTTTTTTTTTTTTTATAAAACAAAGATGTCTGCAGTAATGTAAAATATGATTTTTTTTATAACATAAACTGGTATTTAAAGTGAGTTTTTTTTTCATAGACCCACCAAAGCTAATAAGCCATAAAAAGTGAGACAGTACTGTGACTAAAACTTTTTTTGATGGTCTGCTTTCTCCTGGCACCCTGCAGATGATGTTTAATGTGGTGTACCCCATGGCTCCAGACCAGAGGAGACACGTCAGTATTAACTCAGCCCGGTGGCTTCCAGAGCCAGGCATGGGATTGGCCTACGGAACCAATAAAGGTGACCTGGTCATCTGCAGGCCAGTGTAAGTAAACATCCGGCTGAAACAACAATCACCAAGCAGACTATCCGGTCCACATGCATCTTTAGTCCTTAGCAAATTTGAATGTTTTTTGGCGTTTTATGCCCTTTTTTATTTAATTAGGGCAGTAGGTCGAGAGGAAGCGGAGTGGGTTAGAGAGAGGGGGTTGGGATCGGGAAAGAACTCAAACTCGGGACGCCCGAAGCGCAACGGCGCTAAATGTTGGACCATCGGCGCCACAAAACTAAAAGTTTTTATCCATAGCATATTACAAATTATTATGCATTATATTATGCATAACATAATATTAAGGAAACAGTAGCTTCAAAACCTATTGAGCTGCCATGCTGGTTTTCTACATAGGCAGCTGCCTGCTAAGGAAGCATCCTAACTGAAATAGAATCTCATAAGTGACCAATTATATAGACTGCAACTAACTGATTTTTAACAGTTTGAGTTAACATGTTGTTGCTTATAGCATGGAATTTTAGTATGAAAATACATCACAAAAAATTTTGGGTAATATAATCACCTCTACAATTTTTATTGCTACTATACATGTGCTCGCCATGGCTGCATATGGTAAAAATGCAATAAATACAATAATATATAAGACATATTGTTACAATTTAAAATAACTTGTATATTTTAAA
Organism: Cyprinus carpio; assembly: GCF_018340385.1. Classification (NCBI taxonomy): domain Eukaryota; kingdom Metazoa; phylum Chordata; class Actinopteri; order Cypriniformes; family Cyprinidae; genus Cyprinus; species Cyprinus carpio. The sequence continues at coordinate 4,935,428 of NC_056596.1, read as the reverse complement.
ATTTATTTTATTCCTATAACATCAAATTGAATTTTCAGCATCATTACTCTATCATTCTAATATGCTGATATCCTGCTCAAGAAACAAAAGAACAGCATTTCTTTGAAATAGAAATATTTTGTAACATTATAAACTACTTTACTACTTTTGATCTATTTAATGCATCCCTCTGAATAAAAGTATTAATTGCTTTCCAAAACACAGTACTGTCCCCATACTTTTGAACAGTGGTTTGTCATTTATTTTTGATTAATTAATATTAAATATTCACCATTTCTCTCATATCTAACATGACTATGATACCTTAAAATATTTCCTCTAGCTAGCTTCTAGGTTTTTCAACAGAGCAAGTGATAATGATAGTTTGTGAATCGCTTCTACTTGGGATGCTACCAGTAACTTTATGGCTTCCAGCCCAGATCTTTTACCAGTATGCCACACCACCCAGCAAGACAAACAAAACAAGTGCCACCGTGAAGCACAGTAGCCATGGATATTGCAGATAAACCAAACACGGTTTATCAGCGCAATGAACCAGTAATTTTTACAACCAGTAATTTCCCTAGACGTGTTCCAGAGCCTGTGTCAATATTGACTTGCTGAGTTAAACATGCCAAAGTTGATTCATTACCTGTCTGTCAGCAGTTGATCTTCAACGATTGAATAGTCAAGCGAGTTCCTGATCCCAGATCAGTGTCAGTTTTCAGATACATGGACTTTAGATAAACAACCATGTTACCTGAAGCCGCCTTTCATTAGATTACCTTCTTCATTAGTGGCAGGAAACTCTGGTGTTCGACTGGAAAGAAGCAATTATTGTTTTTTAACAAGGTTAAAAGCCACATTACCCCTGCGCTCCATGAATTTTGCAGCTCATCGCTTTCAAGGAATTCTCCTCCAATCTGATGGCTTTATAATCAGATCAGAGTCCACACGGACAGATGGAGTACGTCACAATAATTCCATTTCTTCTTTGCAATTCAGTTGTTCAGTTTTGTAATTTGGTCAAGTCTGGGTGTATTATTGGTCTTAAATGCACAATCTGAGATCTGCATGGTTCTTTGGAATACTTGATTCTGATTGGCCATTCTACAATCAACTGTTTTTGTATAATGATGCTGAACTGTATAATCAACCGTGCTCTGATTCAACGGATGCCCTACATTGGTGTGCAAGATTGATGGATTGTATCACTCTGCATGATAAACTATGATATTTAACGTCCATTTGTTTATTTATATATTTGCTGTGTAATAAGTGGGATACTGTATAATCAGCCATCGCCAAATGAATCATCCGTAGCCATTTACTTAGGTGTGTAAACAAGATGAAGAATGAAGTCTAAAATATCTGTTTTGTTGTCAGTGATTTCCGCAGTGATGGAGACAGTCCGGCGGATCTGAACTCGGATTCTTTGTTTACCGTCAGCAGCAGCAGCCGAACCCGCGGAGTGGAGCGCCCAGGGTCAGAAATGAGCTGAATCTGAAGTCACAGCTTGTCATAGTCATAGATCCAGAAATGCTCATCTGTGTTTATTTCTTACAGCACCAGCAGGTCCGGCTGGCGATTTGACCGAGACATGGGTCTTATGAATGCTATTGGCCTGCAGCCGCGTCAGGCCGCCCCTTCTGTGACTTCACAGGGGACGCAGACACCAGTAGTGCGACTGCAGAATGCCGAGACGCAGACAGAGAGAGAACTTCCTGCAGCCAGCCCCTTCCAGAGCGCACACACATCCAGACACAGTAAGACATTTGTATAAATGTAATTTGCACAAAATCCACTTTTTTTAAAATCAAGAATATACAGTAAAAAAACATGTTTGACCCCTTTTTGCTTTCATGACACATGCACCAAAGGTTTTTTGCATAACTTTCATTGTATTTTTTTTTTTTTTTAAACCCTGACACTTTTTTTTTTATTATTTATAATATTAAATGTGATGTTAAACTCCAGATCTTCTATATATTTTTACTAAAATAAAAGATTTTAATGCATGGAAATACCTCATTCACTTGATTTTCTTCTGTGAACATTGAGTAAATTGAATAATTTTGATTTGATTCATTGAAGTGGACTGTTTTAACTGATTCAATTTAATAAATTGAACTTATTAATAGTTTTAGGATACCTAATAACCACATAATCAGTATAATAAGATTTCTTATTTTTATACTGCCAGCAAAATCATTTTGAATATTCGATATATATGGCCCAGATGTAATGACACTAATGCTAAAAAAAAAAAAACCTGCAGTGAAGTGTCTTGCTCAAGGCCACGGTGATTCTAACGGATATCTATAACGCCCCAGTTCATTTCTCTGAAACCACATTAAGTAATATTGATTATGTCCACTCAGAGCTGCAAAATGTGTTACTCTTGCAGCGGTTCAGACAGCCAGCACCAGCACTGAGGGACATGCACACTCAGAGACGACACACACACTGTCACACACACCGGTTCAGGCAACGGTTTCAGAGGGATCGCTGAACCGGACCAACTTGCCCGCCACATATCACGGTAACTGCTTTGTCTCACTCTTTCTCGTCCTGTCTCTTCCTCCCTCGTCGGACACAGGTAATGTAGTGAAACTGATTGAACTGATCTCTCTGAGATCTGTGTTGTGTCCTGCTGAGGGCTTTACACTGTTATTACTGTTTCAAGTGCTTTATAACCTGCTGTTAGCTGGTCTAATTAAATCTGCGCCCTTGTTTTCTTGATTTAAGGAGACCCAGTGTGCACACATGGGGAGTTAATAGATAACTTGCTAAGACTGTTGTTGTTGTTTTTTTTTATCATTAACAAAAAATCTTATTTCACTGTATATTTAATTTCATATCATGATCGTAACATAATTTTGCTGATAATTCAATGCAATTATATTTTTAATTTAAATAAATATTATTGTATTTATTTTTGTTTTAAATAACCTGGGTGTTTTTGGATAATCTAGTGGATTTAATACATCAAAAACAAAAGGTGCTTCATCTTAAGTGATTATTTTTCTTTTTTTCTTTTTAACTTGATGGATGCAACCCCCAAAAAATATTATTTATGAAATAATATTATTATAGGTTCACATTACTTAAAACTCCTGAGTTGAAAACTCAGTAAATAAATAAGTTGTTCCTTGTCATAATTCTGCTTTTTTTTATTGTTCCAGGGTTTGTCAGCAAGCAACAAACATAAAAATTATATAAATAATGTCAAGTATTTCTGCCCACTAATGTTTGTGCAGCAATATAGCAAAATTTGTTTCAACAAGTTGTTGTAGCAGCCATTGAAATTGGATCGTTCAGCAAAATTTCTGAATAGATTTCCATAAAACAAATTTCCATTTTCTGATTTTTATGTATTTGTTTCTTTTTTTAAATATACGTGCATGGATTTGGCAGACTGTTTTATACAAATTGACTTACACTGCATTTAAAGTATACGTTTGATCAGTTCTTGCTCTCCCTGGAAATCAAACCCATAACATTGGCGTTGCTACCGCTGTGCTTTACTGTTTGTGCTACAGGAAGGAATATTTAACGCAATCTGAAATCTTTTGTTTGTTTTGCTGTTATCTGATATGAGCATCTCACTGTTCTGTCTGGTTTTTCCTAGTGGAGTCAGCCGCCGAGCCCGGCCCGGGAGAGGACGCGCTGTCTCGGATTCGCCGCCTAATGGCAGAAGGAGGAATGACGGCCGTGGTCCAGCGGGAACGCAGCACTACTATGGCCTCTATGGGTGGCTTTGGAAACAACATCGTGGTCAGTCATCGGATTCACCGTGGCTCACAGACCTCGGTCAGGACGACTCAGGTGGGAAACCCAACCTCGGAAATGCCTGCTGGACTCGGTATTTCCACTCTTTTTCACACTGAACCATTGGTAGACTCAATAGAAGCTCCTGGGCCTTCAGGCTCGAGTGGTGTCCCACTTCCATCACAGTATACAACTCGTTCTGAGTTTCCGAGGGCATCTCCTATTGTTGAGATGGACTTGTTTGGCGATCGTCAAGTTGATGATGTGCAGCACCACCCATCCCCGAGCGGTTTGAATATGTCCAACCATAGCAACAACAATAACAATGAACATAGCTACAGTGAAAGCAGGAGCCGAGATTACCCTGATGACCTGTACGGCAGATAGTCCTAAGTCTGGTTTTCACAGAGATGAACATCTCAAAACTGGTCTGCATGGTGCTGGAGCATTTCATGGTGAACCCTTTGTTACACATAGAACATAGCATTTAGGGCGGAGCCACTGAACTTCCCGCCTCAGTTCTGACTCCTCTCACTCTGGCCTTATTTAGGATTAAAAGAGTGCCAAGTTTTTCATGGCATCTCCCTGACCGGGAGACGTCAGCCTCACCTTTTCTGTCAAAACAACAGATTCTCGCTTTGGGGAAGAATCATTATTGCACTTGCGCTTTGCACTTAAGTTATAATTTTTCTTCCTTTCAAGGTTGAGTATCAGACATTTCATCATTCCATGCGAGAAAGGGCAACATACTTGAATCCTTCCCCTACTGCAGTACGGAATTACATGGTTGTAGTTAACCACCCTTTCAAGCTCCAGGAAAAATTATCAGCCAATCAAAGTGCCAGATGAGGCTGGAATTCCTTTGGATCCCATGGGGTCCGTTGTCTGCAGGACATTTCGGTTTGAGGAACTGTAAAACAGTACAGACTCTTCACAGCTTAACACTAACTCTAACAACATCCTCTAACAGTTTTTGCGTTCAAATTCAGAGATTATGCTTGATGTGATTGTTTTTTGTCTGCGATAAACGGACTTTCAGTGGTCAAGTCATTCGGTTGAACAGTTGATCTAGAACAACGTCTGCTTTGAAGTTCTCAGACTGGAAAGTCCCACTAAACTTCCAGATTGCGAATTTTATGATGGTTTTTAATTTGAATTTATTTATCTGTCATTTGAAAAATACACTTATGAAAGCATGTCGTCTGTAATCGTGTATCGGATAAAAAAAAGCAGTTCAGGAACCCTCAAGCTGGTTCAGATCTCTCATCTCTGCATGTGTGTCCAATTCCAGAGCTTTTATATGAGGAGGCGGGCTGAATGCAGAAGGCGGGGCTTAAGCAAATTAGCATATAGGCTGTAGAACGCACATGCGCACCAAGTGACGCTGAGCAGTTTTTATTGGGTTTTTATACATTTGTGACCGTTAACTTGTGTTTATGAGTCAATTCACGTTTATTGTTGCAATTAAACACAATTTTACTAATCCTACTGATACGATTACCCAGAAATACCTTAATGTAAGGCCATTAAAATTAATGTGCTAGATCATTTTCATGCTTCAAACTCAACACTTTTTGCTCAATTTAGCCAATTCGCCATTAACTCACCTAAAATCATCTGATTGGCCAACTGTTCCATTCTACCAATCACAACAATCACAACAAACTGCCCTGATGACAGACAATAAACTAGACATATCTCTATCATAGGTCTGGATTATGATTGATAATCACACTTGAATATCCCATAATAGAGTATTTCTTGGGCACTGGACACTTAGGAGAGAGACGCCCCTATATGCACGCACACTGCTGAAAGTCACTGAAGACGGGCACTGTCTGAATGCGTGTATGTGTGGATGTGTATGTCTGTGAGTGTGTGCCACTAAACCTAGAGTGTTTTATTATAAATAAATGTAGCATTGTAAATGTAGAGCTGATAAATCAAGGGAAAAAACATTTAAATCCATATTTCAGGGTGGGGTTTGGTTTTTTTATGACATACTTGCCTTGTGTGCTCTATTGTGCTTGATTAGATTCTCGTGTACAATTGGTCAACTCTAGTGATTTGAGTTGTCAATGCATATGCACAGGCCTTTCGTTAACAAGCATTTATATAATTATCTCCCTCTGCTTTTATTTGTGTAAAAGATTTTATTTTAGCTGCTTGGCTTGAATTAGTATCTTTTTGTTAAAAAAAAAAAAAAGCAGTCCCAAATAGGAATGGTTTATGTTTTGAAGGTTTTGGATGCAAGATTCTGATGGATTGTGTTCTCATCACAAACAATGGCAGCTGAGGAACCTCTCAGAAACCACATACCCTTTGGCGTTTTTTTCCATGAGTTCAGTGCCTTGGGGAATCTCCTCCATACTGAACCACAAATCCGCTCTGAGGTGCGACAAAACTAGAATAGCTTCTACATAAGCCTTTTGACCGTCGAGTGTTTTAGTTATTGGTAGAAATATTGGTAACTCTGAAGTCTGGTTGTGTTGGCTGTCATTTCGATTATTTATTTTACCCTTTGTGTGAATGATAAATGCAATCCTGATTTAAAAAAAATGCTTCTATTATAAGAGAGAAGGACCTTTTTACATTATACTCCATCAATGACACATCTTTTCCTGATTTTACTCATTTCTGACCATATGCACACCTTATTTTTATGAAGTCATTTCATGCAGGGTTTGTTTTAGATTTGTAGGCCTCTCAGATGAGAATAGCTGACGGCGACAGAAAGTGTGACATTTTAAAACTGTAATTGTGTTCTTGTTGGATGTGTGGTTATGTATATGCTTTCACTGCTGGATCGGTACTGTAGCTGAAGTCATGATGGTGGAAAAAAACAGAATTCAACTTTCTCTCCTGACCAGACAAGAGGGATGTGTTGTTATGACTTACCATAAATGTGTAGTTGGTTCTTTATTTAGTGAAAATGAGGATTAGGTGTTGTAAAAGAATTTTGTGGGACACCAAAGATCCTTTGGTAATGACGATTATGAGAGTTTTAATAAAATGGGAATATGGAAATTAATTCAGTTGTTTTTGATATTATTTATTTGTATTCATTTAAGTATTTTATTCCTTTAAAGATATGCTGACAAACATGATTGAGAATAATGGAAAGAAAAAAAAACTTGGACATTAACAAAATAAAAATACCTGGACTAATACCTAATTAATTTTCCACAACTTATATTTTTATTATTATTTAGCATTTTTTTTTGTCATAATTGACAGTTAAAGGGATAGTTCACCCAAAAATGTTCACCCAGTTGGCGTTATATTAAAAATTGTCCTGGATATTCCAAGCTCTATCATTTATATCTATATTTCAAACATAATGAACACTTTTCTCTCACTTCCCTTATCTGTCATACGCGGAAGCCTTTCCGGCGGATGATGCAGTACGTATGCGCAGTTCGCGCGCCTCTGAGATGTGCTAGTCTCGCGAGTTTGTTTATAGGAGCAAAGGAAAACCAGTCTCATCTTGGTTTATATCAAAATCCTTCATCATTTTTCTTTACAAATCCTCGGTTAGTGCTTCTAATTGGTGACCCGCGTTTTGTTTTATTTTCTCTCCGCATTTGTCACGCAACGCCGACGTACTACGTCATCCGCCGTAATGGCTTCCGCATATGACAGATATCGGAAGTGAGAGAAAGGTATTTATTACGTTTGAAATATGGATATTTTCAAAAAAAAAAAATGGATTCACTATAGGAGGCCTTTATTCACCCCCACGGAGCCGTGTGAGGCACGTTTTATTATGGATGTGCGCTTTATTTGATGACTTGTGGACTGTTCAACTGCAACACCCACTGCAATGTCAGAGTTTGGAATAGTCAGGACAATTTTTAATATAACTCCGACTGGATTCGTCTGAAATAAGAAAATCGTATACACCTATAATGCCTCAAGACTGAGTAAAATACAAGCTAATTTTCATTTTTGGGTGAACTAACCCTTTAATCACATTTTTCCCAAATTCTCCTGAAAATGGTCGCAATTTAAAATAAATAAAACATCTGTAACAAAATGTGGTCATAAAAAAAAATTAGGAAAATGTGCTTATTTGTCAAAGTTTATTTGTCTTCATGTGTAATAAAGTTTCTTCTCATTGTCTTATATATTGCAGTGTTTTTTAATTAAACTTACTCAGGTCCCTGCATCCTCATTACAACTTTTACCTATGTAAACATCTGTGAGTGTTGTAGTATGTGTGATATTTAAAATGTTAAAATAGAATCATAATAAAATTAAAAAGATTTGAAACAGCTGTGGAGCTTCATTACAGGTCAGGTAATTAGATTCCATCCCTTATGTAACTGCTGCCTTCCTCTTTAGATGACAGGAACTGCATTTAGTATACATGCTTTAAAAAGGCAGCACGAATCTAGGAGGAATTCAGCAGTAATATGATCGTTCAACACTACTTTGATCATCTTCCAGTAAATTTACTGTATTGATACAGCCCTAAGAGGATGGATGACTTGTTCCTGGTTATGTATTCGGAAGGTGAGGATGGGTGTTACTGTTTGAGGAATTAAAAGTCCTCCCAGTCGTTCTCTCGTTCAGACTGAGCAGCAGATCATGGAGACTGCATCTGTCGTTTTCTCGAGGGACTTTGAATCGTTTGTTTTCAACGGTAAGTTTGCTGATTGGATCATGTTAGGGTCATAATTTGTTTTGTCTAATTTATATATTTACTTCTATGTATAACCAATTAGAGTTGTGTATTTTACCATTAAAAGTGTAGTATATACTGTCTGTAGAGTTCATTTCATGTTGTTTGCTCATATGTCAAGTTAAACACTTCTTGATTTATGATAAATTCCCGTTTCCCGTTTTCTTGTCACAGACTCCTCCACAAGTTCCTCCATCATGCTCAACAGCAGCATGCAGAGTCCCTTGCCCGAAGAATCATACTTGGTCTTGGGAAAACCACGTAGTTCGTTCGGGACTGTAGGGGTGGTCTTCATAATACTTGTCACTAGCTGCATCAGCCTGCTAACAGTCCTGGGCAACGTCCTTGTTCTGCTTTCAATCAAAGTCAACCGCAATCTCCGAACCATTAACAACTACTTCCTTTTTAGTCTTGCTTGTTCGGACCTTATCGTCGGTGTTTTCTCCATGAATCTCTACATTGTGTACGCCGTAAAGGGATATTGGCCTTTGGGACCGCAGATGTGTGATTTGTGGTTGGTTGTGGATTACGTGGTGAGTAACGCCTCTGTGATGAACCTCCTGCTGATCTGCTTTGACCGGTACTTCTGCGTGACCCGGCCTCTGAGTTACCCAACCAAACGTACAGCAAGGTGTGCTGGGGTGATGATTGCTGTGGCTTGGTTACAGTCTCTGCTTCTCTGGGCTCCAGCCATCCTGCTTTGGCAGGCTGGGAGGGACAGGAACAAGGTCCCAGAGGGACAATGTTATATCCTGCTCCTCTCCAACCCTGCCGTAACCCTGGCAACCACCATCCCAGCGTTCTACATTCCCGTTGTGATAATGATGGTACTGTACACAAGGTTATCCCTGGCCAGTCAGAGACGGGTTCATAAGTTGAAGCCTGAATTCACAAACCTGCTTGAACCGTCTAAGGCAAGTGGAGGAACGTCAACCGCAAACCCTGACCTAGTGAATGACATTAAACCCAATGAAACATGCTCATTTAAACAAGAGTCAAAGCTCGTTAGAATCAAACGCCTCCCTTCTGTAGAGTTCAGCAAAACGGACTACTCCTTGGATTCAAGTCCTGACGCCTCTGCAGAAGACCAAGTGCCGGATGCAGAAACCTCGAGACCGAGGACCTTGACAAGGTGTGCAGAAACTAGCAAGACAATGCAACCTCACTGTCTTCAAAACCATACTACCATACAGGTTCAACGTCAAGCATCCAAGGTTGTCTCCAAGAATGCCAGACGCAAGGCTCTTAGAGAAAGGAAGGTGACAAAGACCGTCCTTGCCGTTCTTTTGGCCTTCATTGTAACTTGGACTCCTTATAGTGTTATGGTTCTGGTAGGTACCTTCTGCCGCTGGTGTGTCCCTGAAATTCTATGGATGGTGGGTTACTTTATGTGCTACGTCAACAGCACTGTAAATCCAGTGTGCTACGCGCTCTGTAACGCCACCTTCAAAAGAACCTTTAAACGACTGTTGATGTGCAAGTTCAGAAATCTGGCATCAAAATGAGTCGGACTTCATTCTCTTATCAATGAATCCTAGCAAACCAATGAGAATGCTGGATAGATAGATAGAGTTACTGTGAAGCTGTTTTACTAGAGCCAAAAGTGAAAAAAGTGAAGTTGGTTGACGTTATTGGTGTTTATTATGTTGCTGATATTGTTTGTGAATGTATTCTTACGCCAACAGTTTTTGTGAATCAATGCGATAGATTAGACACTGATTCTTATTTTGTGAGCATGATGCTGGTTTACTAGAGCCAAAAATGTAAATAAAGTGAAGTATTTATTTTGTTGCTTTTGTTGTATGCATTAAATGTATCTTAAAGTCAAGTTCTCAAATGCATACATGTAAATCAACTTACAAAACACCTTGATTCATTTGTTTTTTTTGTTTTTTTTTTTGTGAGCGTGATGGTGTTTAAAGTAAAAATAAATGTTTGTAATTCAATATTCATCAGGGCACTGTTATTGCATTTGTTCTACGAATTGTATGGCACATTGGAATTTTTTTTTTTTTGTTATTTTAAGTTACAGTTTGTAAAACTATTATTGTTTGCACAATAAATTGATTTTTTTTTTTTAAACGAACAAAATTGTGTAAATCATACTTACATTCTTGTCGATAATTCCTAAGTTTGTCTTGAACAATAAATGTCTGAACTTTGCTTTTAAAAAAGCACCAGAAAGTATTATTGAAAATACACTTTCATTTATTCACAACCTGTCGAAGTAATCAGTTAGTGTTGTAAATTTGATTGTTCATCCATCAAATCTAAAAACATAAACATTTATAAACAGATACTTTATATAGGCCGTTACTTCCAGGAGCGATGTTCGTTTAAGCATTCAGCTTACATGTTATAAACATACAGAAATAGTCTTCATTTGTTTTGTTGTAATTTACAAATACTTTCATTTAGGGGCATAATTAGGGTCTCACCAGTTTTTCTCTTTAGTAAAGACAAATTGTTAGACAACAGATGTACTGCGGCCTATTTTATACATGCAAAGTCGATTACAATTAAAAATTCGCTACAGAGATCAAATGACAACAGCATAGACACATACATTTACTAATTACAAAACAAAGAAAGTGGAAATAAAAACAGTAGGTAGGGCTACAGTTTTTTTCCTCTCAGCATTCACCTTTTGGAGGATTTGGGAGTGTCACATAGGAATATACCACTGAGTGGGCAATGGGGCAGTTGGGGTGGTCTTCAAGTTAGTTTTCTTTCCCTTTTCCTTTCTTCTTCTCGCCTCCCTTGGGTTTGGGGGTCTTTGGGGTGCAAGGTTTGGACACTTTAATGGTGGTCTGGCATTCAGCGTTGAACAGTGCCTTCTTCAGTGTCCCAGACCTGCTTCTGGTTCCTGTAGTAGTGTCACATTCGGCCCAGCGACCAAACTTGTACTTGCAGTCAGCTAAAAACCAAGGACAAACTAGAATGAATGGCCTGTCTAAATATGTTTTTCTTTGATTCACATCCAGACATGCATTCAGTGTATTCATACATGGTAAAACTCCTTACCGCCAAAGTCTTTCTTCCAGTTGCATGGGACTTTGCACTTGGTTTTCTTTGTCTGTTCGTTGCAGGCCGCCTCCCGAATGCCAGCGCCGCAATCGCCGCTGTTGGGCACGCATTTCCCATACTGCCATTCACTGCACTCAGCATCTGCTTTGGGCTCTTTGCCCTTTTCTGTCACAAAATAGAGAATGATTATTAATTATATCACACCAAAGGAATGTGCATTGCATCATTTTAAGTAAAAAAAAAAAAAGAACCTTTTTTCTTCATACTGGCTTCCACGGTGATCATCAACACCACCAGCAGCACAAGCGCTATAGAGAATAAATTCCGCATTCTGGGAAAAAATACAGCTGACATTAATTTTAGTTCAATTATGTAGATGCACAATGTGAAGCAGACTTATTATTATTATTATAAATTATTTGTTAATATTTTGAATTAGCTTTTGCTTGGAATGTGCTTTTGTCATTTATATTATTTTTTATATTTAATTTAATATTTGTTATTTACTATTTATATATATATAATATATATATATATATATATATATATATATATATATATATATATATATATATTCTATTTAGCTTTATTTTATTTCAATTCTAGTTATTTTAGTTCTCCAGTTTAAACTTATTTCAGTTACCTGCCAGGGCAACGTTTCTAATTGTCATTTACATTTTTTAAGTTTTAATCGAATATTTATATTTCATTTTATCTTAATTGACAATGCCAAAAAGACTTTATCTTTATCCAAAAGATTTTATCTTAAAATGTAGAGGACAGCATCCAACCAGGTGCCCACCATAATGCCATGCTAATATGTATTTCATATTTTATATACATATACAAATATATACATACATCAACATGAATATATATTATGTTGTATTTGGTTGTATTTATGCTGCTCAAAAACATTCCATTTTGATATATTAATTATATCTTGTTTTCTAGGCTGGTTTAATTTTTCACTGCAAACCCATTAACTCTGCTAAACCGGTAACTAACCATCAAAAGTCCTCTTTTAGAAACAGCAAAACAGATCAAGTCAGATAATTACACATCAGATATGAATGTTTTGTTTGTACTGTCTGAATTAAAGACACTGTGTACATAATATCCTCCGCCATTCAAGCAGCTCGCTGTGTGTGCCTCCATAAAGAGCCTCTCTATATTTTCCTCTTTCTAGCAAGAAAAAGCACTTCTCCTTTTCATTCTTTCCCTGCCTCCATTAAAACAGGCCTCTTTCAAGGCACAGCCCGCGGCACGGCTCCATTCTTCAGTCACTCATAAATGTGAAGGGCTCCTCGGGGTCGGGCTTTTTGTGCGAGGAGAAACAGCGGTCGGCAGGGGGTCCCCCGCCTCCCCTCCCCTCCTCAGCCTCCGCGGGGAGAGAGGCCAAGTCCTCAAAGACCTTCAGCTGGGCCTTAGAGGAGCCTGATTCACTGGCTCCGAACAAAGCAGGATCTCGCCCGTTTTGCTTCCCTCTCTGAAAGGGCCCGAACACAGATCCCTTGCTGTGTCTTGAGGAGGAGGGGTTGGCCTCTTCTTTGAATGTAAGCCTATTTGCATTGGAGGACAAAACCCACTCTGTTGATGCAAGAGGGGACGTGGGATGCTGCCTTTGATAAATGCAGAACTGGACATTTTGAAAACTTCCTCAAGGAGCACAAAGTTCACCGTCGATCGCTTGACACCCCGACCGCAGGCTCTCTCACATCTGGAGGTTTGTGTTCCGTCGGAATGAAATGGCAAGGCCTGATGGTTCTGATTTGGAGAAGTGGGTCAGCAGTTGCTGGCAGCTGGTCCTCTTTGGCACTTCAAAGAGCATCATTTTCTCTGACAGCATTAAAGCGCCCTTTCGCACGGAAACACAAGCTCCAAGACTCTATTAAAGCATTAATGCAACTATTTAAAGCGACATCCGCCATTAAATCAACTATAATAAACAATTTTATTCAATTTAATTTAGTGTCGCCGTCCAATTAAATCTAATATTGACGCTATTATTCTAAACTCGTGAATTATTCTGATGTTAAACGTAATTTATGCATTTTATAGTCTAAAAATCGTAAAACCGTGCTTTAGATTAAACTCTTTATTGACGTTCAACGCGTTTGTTATTATGACACGGTGCGTCCATACGCCTTCTTATATTTATCATGTCATACTACTGTATATATCACATCATAAACACATCCAAAATATTATATATACACACACATCCTATTATCTCACGAAAACGCAGATAAAATTATAATATAAGCATAACAAAATAAATCCGGTTAATCGCAGATATGTGCATTATTTATCACCCACTAGGCTATAATTCAAACGCGCAGCGTCGTGAAGCACATCGACTACAGTTTAATAATAGGAGCGGTTGGGTTATGATGATGATGATGATGATGTTGTACTTGCCTTATTGCTGTGAATATGATGCTGTGCTGTGAGCGTGTGTCTGTGTTCAGCTCTCTCTATGATCTCTGCTGCTCTTTGTGTTTCTCCGAACTAGTTTGAGCTGGTCGCATAGCTGTGCACTTACACTCACCCCCAATCTCTCTCTCTCTCTCGCTCTCTCTCCCCACGTGATCTATCTATCTATCTATCTATCTATCTATCTATCTATCTATCTATCTATCTATCTATCTATCTATCTATCTATCTATCTATCTATCTCTTTCCTTTTTCCTGTGGCACAGTATATTTATACAGATGTTTGCTGGTAAAAAATAAAATAAATAACATCTACTATAATGTAAGGACATTTTTGCATTTACAGATACATAAAATAAATTAATAAATAATCAAATAAGTAATCAAAATGATGAAAATGCAAGATGAAGTGGAAATACATTTATCTTATTTAATTGATACATTTTATTTACTTTTTCTTATTTTTGCCACATTTTATACACATGCTTGCTGTAAATAAATAAATAAATAAAATCTAGTGTATATATATATATATATATATATATATACACACACACACTTTTTATTTATATACTATATACTTTTTTTGCAATTATAAATACATAAAACAAATAAGTAAACAAAATTATAAAAATGCAAAATTCAGGAAAGACATTTCACTTTCAGTAATTATTTATTTAACTTATTTTATTATTTTTTTATACATTTTATATGCATGTTTCTAAATAAATAAACGTACTATTATATTATGAACTTTTTGCAAGTATAGATACATAAAACAAATAATTATACAAAATTATGATCGTGCATAATGAGGAAAGTAAATTTCTCTCTTTCCTGATGTACAATTTATCATATTTAATTAGCTGTTTATTTTATTTGTTTCCTCTAATGTTTTGTTTTATTATTTTTATTTTATTTTATTTATTTTTATGACCTTGTCCCTTTAGAATATCTAAAACATCTTAAATTGTTTTGTTTGTATTTTCGAAATATTTTTTTTTACTTGTTTTTTAATTTCATCATTTTTTTTATTCTGTCCCTGTGTGTTTTTAAGTGCTTTGAATTGCCATTGTGTAGGAAATATGCTAAATAATCCAGTCTATCTGTATAATACATTATATGATTTCAGTGATTCTCTGTTCAGATGAGTTTGTGTGAAATGTTTCTTTGACTTAACATACTATCCAGCAAATTTAAAATAAGCTGAGGTTGAGCTGAGGTTAAACCGATTTATAAATACATTTGCATCCTTTTTCCTACTCCAGAAATGAAGCTAGAGCAGGAAAGAGAAAACAATAAGCTTATCTCCGAAATGATAAATGAGTCACAAATGTCAACACATCCATCATTACCGGTAACTCATTCAGACATAAAGACCTCCTAGGGAGAGGCACAGTTTACCACCCGGCGCTCCAAACCCAGAAAAGACGCCATTGCAGTGCGTATGTGTTTACCAGTGCGCTGTCAATTAAACCTTATGATAGAAGTACACTCAGTAAATAATGCAAAAACATAAACTTGTTTTTAAAGTCTTTAATTATTTCTTTTTCCCCAAGTAGACAGTAACAATCCAACCCCAAGAACAAATATATGACTTTTCCTCTAACAAAATTCTTATCTGCTCATATAAATAAAGCCTCATCTAAGTTCATATCACATACAAATGAAAGAGCTTTATATCAGTACGGATTGTTCACACATTTTTAAAATGTTTGACAGATTATATACATGTATTATCTATTTGGAATTGCATAGCAACTCATACAAAGCACTGACAAAATACATATTCTATCATAATGACATCTCACCACAAACACACTATTTCAATGCTGACAACACAGTGTTGTCAAATGGCTGCTTTGTAAAAAAGACCAGCTTTCCTGTCTCTTTTATTATTCAAGCATTTAGTCAATTTTACATGTACATAAAGTGACCAGGTTGAATATACACAAATTTAAACCGCAGGTCATGATATAAATATATCTGTTACCCAGCCATTTGTCACTGAAAATGTGATTTATTTTCAGAAGAATTTTCTATGTACTTAACATGCTCAATTTGGCCGGAAACCAAAACGAACAAGTTCAAGTTGCTGCATAACTTGATAAATTCTGTAAAGAACCTAAAATCACACTGGTGAGAGAAAATTTTCATTCAGATGTGTAGCAGTCAGTGTAAGCAATGCTAAGAGATACAATCCCATTCCTGAAGGAAACTTCATTCATTTAGGGGAACATTTATGGTTATAAAATAACCAAAGGCAAATCTATTGTCTAAGAAACGCTTACGATTTATAATATATGGTGAATAAAGAATTGATTTAATGCTATCTAAGGTAGTAATTAATGGAATGTTTTTACGAAATTCAAGCATTTACCACAAAGAGAGAATCTGGCCGTAAGCAACAGCTGAGGAAGCATTCTTAAACGCAGGAGGCTATGAAAACAACGTCTATCTCGAATCAGAACAAACACGTGAAGTGGAAGCCAAGCTAGAGGAAGTTTCCATTGGATTACAGTCACATAAAATCTGTAAAACCTTTAGATATGCAATCAGAATTTTTTAATTCAAACATTAATATTAAGTAAATGTAATCAGAAGCAGCGGAAACCTCTCCTGTTAATCTCTTGTGAGGTTTGTCTGGTTTCCTTATAGTAAAAGCCACTTTCATACATGGTACTTCATCCCTGAAATTCCCAAAATTTTGCACATTGTGTCCTAAGGAGCAGAGTTTTGCAGTTTTGTGCAGCCCTGAAAGCTGGACGTGATGTAACAAACTCATGCATTCTGAAACATGACACAAACACTGTCTTTTTGGCATTGTCAATCAATACAGAGAGCAACTAGCTTATTTCCGCACACGTGCTGCCTCATAGCATCGCTAGCGTGTTGCCGACCGGATAAACCGGCCACAGGAGAGAGCAGATAAGACTCTGTGGTTTGGTGGTGGATGGAAAAGAGGGTTCCGGAGGCCAGTCACACAGCCGTCTCATGGTCCTCCCTCTGGATCATCTGGTGGTGTTGTTGGTTTTCCAAGTATGCGGCCAACTCCATATCTTCACCTTTTTCTGCATACATCTTTGGAGTTTCACCCTGCAGAATGACAGAAAGATATTTTTTATTTAATTAATAAATATTAACTAGACTTTATTTTTATTTTAGGAATGATGGAATGATTTTAGGAAGGAAGGAATGAATAAATAAATGCATACAGAATAATTTTTGCAATTATAGACAAAATAAACATAATTATGATTATGTAGGAATATTATTATTAAAATACATTATTTCTCTTATTTAATGCAATATTTGTAATTTTTTTTTTTTTTCGCCAATAAAGTTTTGCATTTATAGATAAAACAAATCAACAAAATTATGATAATGTTAGATAAGGGAAAGAAATTTTTCTTATTTAATTAATTCCTAAATTTTTTTCTTGTTTTTTTTGCCAATTTTTATTTATATACATGCTTGCTGGTATAAATAAAAATAAATAACTTACGCACATAATACATAATAATATATTAATATAATAATAATACATTATTTAACCAAGTTTCAATCAATGCCTGTGAGGTTATATGGTCATATATATTTGCATATGACCGCCTCCAGAGCAACATCGACCAATAGTAATACATCATTGCAACATAGGCTCCGCCCACTTCACATCACGTCAAGCGCAAACAGAACCCACTGATTTATTGAAGTACTGCTGAAACAGTAAAAACAGAAGAATAAAAGGAGGTTCGCGCTGACGTGTCCTATTTAAACAGTTCGTTTCCGTCGTCTGTACATTTTAAAGAAGCCCCTCAGTGTCAAGAACAAGTGGATGGTTTGTTTTTAATGGCTTCCTGTGTCGCGCTAGAGGATTCTGTTTATTCTAAACATTTGACTGCAGATTGTTTTGTAAACGAGTCATAGTGTAACAGAGAGTTCCAGAAACTTTTTGTTGAAAGAGGAAACAGCCAACTGCATCGCAAACCGTAAGTAAATAATTTCATAATGCTTTGTCTGAAAATGTCATTTTATATGGATACTGTTTCAAAACACTGACACACAGACACATAGGCTATTAGTAGGGTTGTGCAATTAATCGCATTTGATTGTTAAGCATATCTTGTCAGTAAAGCCGGTTCCATGATTAGTAGTAAATCACCATCACCTGCTTTCAGATTGAGCAGCATTCACTACACAGAGCCGTAGTTCACTGACAATTAGGCAAAATCGCGCTCATAATCGCAGATTAATTGCACAGCCCTAGCTATTAGTGCAAAATACTTTATTAATATTATAAGTAAACCTCAATGAACATATTAATAATAAAAAAATATCGTGACCACTTTAAGTGTTTAAAAATCATTCAAGGAAATGTTAAGAAATAAGGTCCATTTGAAAGTTCTCACCTGTAGATCTGTCTTCATGAGGGATGCACCAGCCTCCACCAGGTAACCGCAGATTGTTCTCTGGCACAACGCAGCTGCCTTATGCAGGGCCGTCTCCCCTCTGAATAGAAAACATAGAGAAACATCTCCTAGCCATTATGATTGTCAGTCAAAACAAACTTTTTTATCCCTGCTTTCAGCACAAATTAAAACACTACTTACGTTGATTTCTCCGTCACATCCAGGATGCAGGCCGGAGCTGTTCACCAAAAACAGTGAGAGATAATTAGAAATGAGACGCAAGTCTAAAGTCAATAATCAAATGTCCAACCGACTCACCATTATCAATGATATACTTCACAATCTCTTTACTGCCTAAAACAACTGCATGATGGAGGAGGGTGCGGCCGAAACGGTCCTGGACCAACAGGTTTGCCCCTTCTTCACGCATCTGAACCAGCAGAGCACGAATGACCAGAGAAGAAGTCCATGAGATCTGGCAATGTAGCTAATGTATGGTATTGCTGATATTGATTATTTTTATGAATACCTTTTCGATGTTGTCAGAGTTCACGGCATCAAAGAGCAAACTGATTGATTCTGAAAGACATCAAACTAAATATGAGTGCTTTTATTGCACGAAACTGGTCTAGGTAATTTAAAAAAAATGCATGAATATGTGATGATCTATTTTATTAAATTATATTATATAAAATAATAATAATTATTGTATATTTATAATAGTTTATGAATACATTTTTCTAATAAATAAATAAATGTATAAATGACTTATTAATTATATATATATATATATATATATATATATATATATATATATATATATATATATATATATATATATATATATATACTGAAAGAAATGGAAAAAATGTTTTTTTCTTGTACTAAATTGGTAAATATACTATTTTTAAATATATTTTTCAAGTTATACTTTTATAATAATAATAATGTATGTGTGTGTGTGTACCTTGATCACTGTCGTTCCAGCCCAAATCTAACCTGTGAAATTAAAACTGAATATTAATACCACTATTCATAATCAAAACCAACTACATCTGTGTGTCTTACCAGATATGATTATTAAATATTGTAGGTACCTTGGCACATTCACTGAGTCCTCATCAAGTGTGTTTGAACGATTCAAATTCTTAATTTTTGCTCCCCTCTAAAAATGAAAGACATTGGGCAAAGACAAGCTTATGTAAGATATTTATTTGAAAATGGATATCTTCTGCC
Organism: Cyprinus carpio; assembly: GCF_018340385.1. Taxonomy (NCBI): domain Eukaryota; kingdom Metazoa; phylum Chordata; class Actinopteri; order Cypriniformes; family Cyprinidae; genus Cyprinus; species Cyprinus carpio. Next base: position 4,915,886 of record NC_056596.1, on the reverse strand, counting down.
CCTCTCACTAGCAAAAAAATTACATTACGGTGCATTGATATATTTCAAAGTACCATAGTATTATTGTGCCATTGTAGTGTACTTTTGTTGCAGATGGGCATTACAGAGCCCTAATTAAGCACATGGAATCATGGGATGGATTACTTTGTTAGTAATGATGCTTGCTATAAAAAGTACAAGGCATGGAAACAATCAAAGCTTTGGATGTGAAGGTCTGAATTAAACCACAAAGCCCCCAGTTTGAGATGTACCTGCACAAGCCTGGCTTTGTGGGAGTCTCTGGATTGCTAGCTTGCACGTGTGAGTCGCTATCCGTTCTCACGCTTTCCGTTTGGCCTTCAGCATGCGTCTGGTGAACCCTGCGAGAGCATGATGGGGTGGACAGACAACAGAGAAGACGATGACCCGGTGTCAGTGTGTTTACATGCTGTGGGGGGCGGGGAAAGTCATTGTTTGTGAGATGTGTATAATTTACTGTAACAGAACAACTGCTACAATGAGGTCTGACAGATGGGATGAGTTTTTTCAGCGATCTGCTGTGCGTCAGGCAGGGGGAGGGTGAATGTAAACACAGATAAATGAGTTTTTAATAGCAGGGGCCTTTATGAGGGACTGTCCTGTCTTGGATGGGCTTACATTTGAGTAACACACATATTTGTGCTGGCTCACAGGAGACTTTGGCACAAAAATGTCACTGTCTCTCACTCTCTCTGTCTCGCCATCAGATGTGCACGCAAATACACAAACAAAAAAACTTCCCCTGAGGGAATAGACCAGAGCTGAAGAGCAACTGTCTTTTTTTTTCAAACAGGAAGGAATGCATTCGGTTCAGTCTAGTGATACATATTTAGTGCACACACAAAGGCTTCTCTATATTTATATGTATTTGGGACATACCATGTATTAAACATTCGGAAATTCATGTCAGTTGAACTTTTTATTTAAACTGTAATGCTCATAATTTATATGTATGTATTATTTATATAATGTATATGTATTTATAATATAATATCATAGTAATATTGTACATATAAAATACATAACATAAAATATTTTTATTGAAATAATTTAATATTTTATTGTGGTAAGAGGAATATTTTTTTTCATATAAATAAATACATTTTGTTACAATTGTTATGCTAATATAAAATACATAATATAAAATAGATATAATAAAATATATTTTAATATTTACATCATAAAAATTTCATTTATATAATTTAAATCTTAATTATTATAATTATAGATTTAGAATAGTTTATTGTATTAATAGTAACAAAAAAAATAGTAAAGTTTTTACTCAAATTGTTATGCTAATATATTTTATACGTAAAAAAAATAGATATAATAAAAGCTATTTTATTATATTATTATTTTGATATTTAAATAATTTAAGATACTTTATTATAAGAATTAATTTGATTATAAAGGTATATTTATAAAAGTTTATGGTATTAATATTAACTTTATTTCTAATAAATAAATACTATCTGTCTATATATATATATATATATATATATATATATATATATATATATATATATAATGAAAAACCTTTTTCTGGTGGTTTCAGACATTTAGACCCCACTATATATTATATTGCTGTATTTTATTGTTGGGAACTTCCTACACTTACAAAAAAGTACTGTGATAGGACCATAGTAATGGCATCAGATGGTAATATTGAGTTACTGGACAATTAGTACAAAAAACAACATAATATTAATTCCATGGTACTTTCTGGTACTTTTTGTAAGCGCATTCACATCTGTTGTGTATAATAAAAAAAAATTATAATTTTGTTTTAATGCTAAATCTACAACTCCTTTAATCAAAAAATTAAGATATTTTAGTTCCTTTTATGAATCATGTCTACATAAGTGTTTTGTGCACTTCTGCTGTTTTTTCCAAGGAGATTCACAGAATTTTCATGCCCACAGGCGAAGCTAAACCTGCCCACGCACATACTCTGCTAGTCGACGGTGTTAAAATGATCTGCCAAAGTAAAAGGCAACATAAAATTGTACCTTGAGACTGTGCAAAAACTCTTTGCAGTCCTAACAACATGAGTTGATACCATTTAACCAGACATTTTGTCATCTGAAGTGACTCGTTTCAGTCTACCTGTACAGTGGAGAAGGCCCGGCCGAGCAGGCAGGAAAAGCAAACTGGTCTGTGCTGTTGGAACATCCCTCGACAGTTTCTATCGCCCCCAGCATTCCAGGCGATGTGCCCACCGTCTCCTTGGTGACCAGCTCTGGGTCCAAGATGAACAGCTCATCCTGAGAGATCTCCGTCACATAGTTTAGATGCTCCTGCGGAGATATGCAATGCTGTAAGTTAAAAAGGCACAGTGTGACATGCAACACAGATGTAAAAGCTGACTTTTGTAGCTACCTGACCGCGGTCTATTCTGTAGAAACGGTCTGCTGTAGTAGCTGTAAACAAACCAAAGACGGAAAAATGTGATTATGGGGTTTGCAAACATCAGGCTTGAAAGATTTGGAAATTTTAAGAGCAATGAATCTCACAAAAATTAAGTTATGTATAATTATAACACTATTTTTTTTTTTTTTTTTTTTTTTGACAAATTCTATGCTATTTTGTAAGTAGATGCTCTACTTACAATCCAGGAAGCACCATTTTGGTGAAAGCTTTGGCATGTGCAGCGTATCTGTATTCATACCATACCCCTCCTAAAGAGAGAGCGACAGAGAGAGGAAAAATACACAGAGAAAGTGCAAGTGAAAAATGGCTCCTGTCCAAAATGGCCTCATTGTGTGAGTTCAATTAGTCACAATGTGTTTTTCTGACTGTAATTGAACAGGAAGTCAACGTGCAATGGCTGTCACATGCTCAATATCACATGTTTGGCAAGAAGAGTGGTAATTATAGTGGAAACAAGTGTTTCTTAATAGAAAAACACATCATTTATGTTTCAGAGACATGTTAATGTCACCACAGGAAACAGATTTCAAGCTAAATTAAATGAATTTATTTTCTTTCCAAAAAGTAGCATTAACACACAAGTATTCTTATTTAGCCAAGAATTACACCATTGCAACCCATTTTACTAGAGTTATCTGACTTGTAAATGATTGAAACAATATTTTCAGGATTTTATCTTTTAGAAATTGTTTTGGTTTCATGCCAAATGGGCGGAGTTGAAAATAAGGGCTTGATGATGTCAGTGAAAAGGAAAGTTGTTTTAGAGGTGGAGCAAGTTATTGTATTTTGACAAACTTTTTTGGGGATAACATGTACAGATGAATCATTCACAATGAGACCAGTAACATTCATTAAGAAGGTATAGTCAGTTTTGATTTCATGTTGACTTTGACAGTTCAGACCCTCCCCTTAACCTTTACCAATGACGAAAGAGGCTGTAGCCAAATTGAACTGATGGCACATTTCTAACCAGCATTCAACAAGCTGAAAAGCACCTCATGTAGCTTCTCGATATGCAGCCGACACGTCTCCAAAACACTGTTCCCGGGAACTGTAATTATCCCCATAGGAATCGCTGAGAAGGTGAAAGAAAAGAGGAAACATAGGTTAGGGTCGCTTTAAATTAAGCCGTGTTTGAGAAGCAGAAGCTTTTCCGGGAGTGCATGACTAGGTTCTCAAGGCTGTGAAAAAGCGAGAGGACAAGCAGAAGAAATACTCACAGGCCTCCCTGAGCTGCTCCTTATCATAATGAAGAGCTTCATAATCACGCATGCTGATACGGTTCACCTGGATCTGCACGTTCTCTGTGATGGGCTGCTGACTACATCCAGAAGAAAAACAGTCAGATTTCATCTAGGATTGAATGCAATTTAGACTGACAGGATAGACAGACAGATACTGACTCATAGAGTTGTGGAAGAGAGATTCTTCTCTTGGTCTTCTGCAGCATGTTGGCCTGGTTCCTGAGGGTGATGCGTATGACGGATGGAGCCAGTCTACAGGGTTCCCCATCCACCTGCACAGGAATGGGCTTAAAGGTTGTCAGAGTCACCTCCTGACACTGATGAAGCCTCTCGCCGTGTCCTCCAACCTGCAGCGTTGCCTACAGGAAGAGAACAGCAACATTTGGATGGATTCAAGGGTAAAAGTAGAACAAATCCATTAAGGAGCAATAGTCAAAACTCACCAGAGAGGTCATGGTGAAGCCAATGACCTCAATGAGCCCGTCGTCATGTTTCTGTGGCCCAAAGTCATTGTGCTCACTTGGGTTCCCCCATGGCATCGTACCAGCGCAATATCTACAGAACAACTCAGTCAGGATAATCTCATTTTAATGAACTTGTGACTAGTTTCTCCTGTCAAGATTACATTTTATCCTGGAATAAACATAATTTGGGACAGCAAATCTCTTATTATAAATGAGGTTTTCAGTCTAAGTTTTCTGTCGTGGTTTGATGACATGAAATTTGATGTCACTCGGATGAATCTGTCTTCCTGGCAACTAGAGTGAAGTTTCTTTTTTTCTTAAACTTCATTATGCCAAAATAAAGAGGATCTATATCAAATAGCACAAAATTAACACAAGAATGTACATACGGGTAGTTACATAAGACATTTGTTTTGCACTTCTGTTTCAGGTCAGTTTACCTGGGGATGTTGAGGAACAGGAGGCACTGCAGTTTCATATCCTGCACTTTACTGGTTAGGTCAGTACCATCACACTGCACAGGAAATAAGAAAAAGCATACCAGGGAACATAGTTCATTGTAAGTATTTGAGCCATCTAACTTGGTGAAATAGTATTTGTATAATTTTAAAAAATGTATCACAGTAATCAATATAGTAATGCCTTTATTTTTGTGTGTTTAAGTGAAATTGTAAATATATATATATATATATATATGTGTGTATGTGCTTCTGATAAAATTGCTTACTGGTGCTGAATTTAGCCTCAGCATTACACATCACATAAATATGCATTATTAAGAAATATTATTTATTTGTGAAATTTTATGTTTAATTTGTATTATTTATTAACATATACACACACACACACACACATACATATTTTTTAATCAATTTTTATATACAGTTTTGGTCAAATTTTACATACAATTTACCAAAAAAAAAAAAAAAAAACAGCTGTGGATCATCCGGGTAACAACACAGTATTAAGAGTCAAGGGTATGTAAACTTTTGAACGGGGTTTTTTTTATAAAGTCAACTATTATTTTCTCTTGTGGACAGTATGTTAATGTCTTTTTTTTTGTTTTTTTTATATATTATTCTGTTTTTTTCTATTTTGGAAAGTATGACATGCATTTTGTATGATCCCTTTTATTTTGTTAAAAAAAAAAATTAATAGATACTGCAGTTTGACCACAAATGTATAAAATAAAATATAATAAAAATAAAACAAATATATTTGAAATTCAAATACCTTGGATCATATATATACAGTAACTCAACCTACCACGACCCTGATGTGTTTGGACAGATCTTTGGAGCTGCCTGTCAGGAAGTCTGAGAAGGCTGTCTGCAGAGCAACACATGTATTTGAGCACATATGTTTCATTTTATACAAGAATAAACTATAATATCTACATGACTTCACTGGACAGACACACTCACCCCTGCATAAAACATCTTATTGCGAAGTCGACTATTGAATCGTTCCGGTTTAGCCTCTGAGGAAACAAAACAATATCTTAGAAATGTGAAGCCTTTCACAAATCGTAGATTTTATATACAGACTTTCATTTCATAAACCAAATTCAAATTCCATGAGAGAGTGAGCACACCTCGGGATTCGTGAAACTCCAAGGTCACGCGTGCATCGAATCCGAGGCTGAAGTAATTGTTGAAGACATTAATGGGAAGCTGAAATAGACATGGAGTAGTCATTAGCTCGCCCTTACCATTCTTTTCAACTATAAAAAATCTTTACACCTTCATGCTTGACTTGTTGTGAAGCTAGAAGGATGGTGTTCTTCTGCTGAAGTCTAGCGCCCTTTACTGGTGTGAGCTGACCTTGTCAGTCTGGTGATCGTCTCTTTCCTCTTCACTGGCCTCCAAGTTGGGTTCCACAGATAGGTTCCATCGGTCCAGCTGGACCATGTTTCCATCTTCTACATGGGACAAGATCTTGGACACCGGTTCATCTGTGTAGCCCTGACATGTACACACATTTTCAAAAAACAAAGGAAAACTTGTAATAGTGGGGCCATATTGACTTTAACAATGTGTCAGCTGTAAAAATTCAATGTTTAAGCCACAAACCTCATGCTGCAAAACAAAACTTGTGGTTATAACAAAATACATGAGCTGAAGCTAAAACTAAAAACTTAAAAAAACAGAAACAAAAAAAAAAGGAGGAAAGGAAATGTACTAATTAATGTTTATAAGAACATAAAACCCTAAAGTATTCAGATTCATACCCCGCCCCAGTTGAGAGTCCTGGCCAGGTCGTTTCCTGTCCCGAGGGGAAGCACGGCCACGGCGGGTTGGGGGTTCAACTGGAGCTCATCCAGCACTGAGAGAATCCAGCCAACCTATCCAAACAGAACATATAAATCATGTTATGGACCCCATGAACTTTCTAACCAGTGATCAGAACGATGAAATTCATTTAAATTCAACAGATGAACGAATCTAGCCAATATCTGAGAGACTGGCTTGGATCAGTCAGTATTTTTTTTAGTAGTGGTGTGATGCCTTATACAAATAAATTGTACTTCAAATCAGTTTCAAGTACTTGTCGAGCATGTCATGCACATTGCATCGCTTGAAAATTTGCATTTTCTGCACATACTGAAACCATATGAGCAGAAATGATATTACCCACCATCCGGTTTTATCTAGATAAGAGCACAGAAATTTGACTAACCGTTCCATCTCCGCCACAAACGAGAATACGCAGGTTGTGCACTTTGCTGTACATTTCTAACTTAAAAAGAGGAAGAGAAAGCGTAAGAGAACAGGCTTAGAATGAAGAAAAAAATAAAGTATGATCTATCACCTCTTACCCCTCTCTCGGACCTCCCTGAGTGAGGTCGAACACTTGCCGGGGGTTCAGGTACCACATGAAAGTGCGGATGATTTTCATTCCCTTTATTAAAAAGAAGAAGTGCTATTATGTGGCTGTAAAATAACATATAAGCGCAAGGAACGGTAAGCGTCGGATCTGACCTGGTTTCCGCCACTCTTCGGATTGACAAACACCAGCAGAGGCTTCATGTGCTGAGAAGGAATGGGTCTCACAACAAAGTTCTTCCATTTGCCATCCTGCTGAGAATTAAATATTGGAATCTTGTCATATATAAAAGCATATGCCTTTTATTCACAAAAGTTCAAATGTTCAGAGGTGTTTGCTACCTCTGTGGTTTTCTTGCAGGGTTTGACCTTCAGAGATGTTTTCTTCTTTCTTTTACTGCTCTTCAATGATGCCTGTATAATATAGGTATCTTTATAAACATACTCATTTTAGTGTTTACATTTGAGCTCATCAATGCTGATGACCTCCTTTCACCGTATATATATATATATATATCACCGTATATAACCGTAATGTTGTGTATGAACCAGTTTTCTTCAGGTCAGGTGGTACCTGCTGTCTGCGGACTCTGATGATCCAGGTTGGAGGGATGATCACAGCTGCGTGAGCTCCAAGGGAACACGTCTCCTCGATTTTCTGCATCAGGAAGCAGTTCACCTTGTTGTGATACTGTAAGACACATAGCAATGTGCACTGATATATATATTACTATATTTGAATCTGCATTTAGCTAAACTTAACCAGCCACCCTTTACACAAACCTTGTTACATTAGCTAACAGTCCGATGCCCAAAAAGATACTAGATTATTAGTAATAGCTTATAAACATTTACAAATGATGAATAGTTTCAATTTTAGATTGGGTTCTGCAAAAACACGAACAAGTAATTAATAGATTCTTTGTTAAGATGTGTAAAAAGAGGTCTAGACAACAAAGAAAGACCAACAAATGAAGATCAGATGACCTGAAAGTTTACTGACATTTGTAAGCTTTTCGCCAGTTATTATTTTCAGAGTCACATTCAGAAATCATTCTAATATGCTGATTTGCTGTTCAAGAAATATTAGTGTTGAAGACATTTGGGCTGCTTGATATTTATGTGAAAACCATGATGCAGCAATCAAAGAAAAAGTCTTTACTGACACTTTTGATCAATTTAATGCATTCCTTGCTGAATAAAAGCATTATTTATTCCTGAACTCAAACTTTTGAACAGTAGTGGATAAAAAAAAAATTATTTCAGATCAGATGTGCAACACTTACTGCTTGCTTACACCATGAGCAGCTGATGGCTACAATATCTTTACTGTGGAAGGTGAATTTCTGCTGGAAACCCTGAGGAAAGAGAGTGAAAATAGGCCATAAATACATTCTGGATGATTACACGTTTCGTATTTTATGAGTCCTGCACTGACCTTTCCACATTGCCGGCATTTTCCATCTTGCCGTCTCCTATGGACCCAGTGATGTCTCATATTTGAAGTCTGAAACACAAACCAGCTCAGTTGTTTAACAAAACTAAATGATAAAGCTCATTTGAATGGACTAAAAGTCTTACCTCTCGGACATTTCTCAATCCTGGATCTTTAAATGATGGCTTACACCTAAAGTTAATCTATAAGGAATAATGAATTTCATTTGTTGAGAAAAAAAAAGTTAAATACTTCATCATTTTTAAACGGTTTTTCAGCTTTACAACAATCATCTGACCTTCTCCAGCTGATCCATGCATACAGTGTGAACAGATATTTTGCAGGACGCACATTTGTGGCGAGGAAGAGATTTTTGCTGAGAAAACAAAATGAAACAATTGGCATCTTGGTAATGCATCTGAATCTCTGCATATGACATCTGACCAGTAGAGGGAGCTCGTGTGCGGGGATTCTTACAAATAGAGGCACACTACTATAAATTTTGCTGTTGATGGTTTTAAGAATAAAAATATGGGTCACTTACCAGTGACTTTGCAAAACAATACGTCTCTCCAACGTAACAGAAATCTCCAGACGGACTGGTCTCAAACCACACGTGTTGACCAAACTGGGCATTTTCCTGTGCAAGACAATTAATCAGTAAGCTGAACAGAAGTTTCAGAAAATTAATAATGGATTACTGTGTCATGAGTTGGAGATGGGAGTTTACTGCCCACTGCCATTGCGATAACTGAGAATGCTAACAGCTGGAATGCTAACTTGTTTGATAAAAAAATAGATACAGAGTAACTCACAGTCCAATCCACAGTGCTGCAGATCTCTTTGTTGGGTTCACATTTGGCAGGTATCATGGCGCCGGATTGGGGAGCGTTATCCTGCACACCAGCCTTGGCTATGGCTTTCCTGACAAAAACACAGTGACAGTGACATTAAACAGACTGTCTGTGTCCATCATATCCTCAAAAGCAAAAACGTTAGGAATATTTTTCCTGAAATGATAGCATCTTTCCAGCCAGAATGCCTTGGGGGTCTCTTTAAATTGCATCTGTTTAATTCTGTATCAATCAATAAGACTATTTTCACCAGCCACCCACAATGAACATTATAGTGCATGGCTTGGAAATCTGTATATTTCTTTCTGCCTTTGATCAGCTTTTTGTACTACCATAATACACTGTGGATACCTAATGCTTAGCTTATGTTATTAAGCTCACCGACTTTGCAAGATGCAGCACTGAATTTTATACTAAACCAAACTAAGAAAATTAAAACGGGCTGGTCTTTAATGTAACTTTATTTTATATACATCTATATAGAATCTGAGTGTGCTATCTGTACATCAACGTTCATGCTAAATGCTAACACAATAGACAAGTGCAGAAACAGATGTGGCCTCTCCTTATACAGGAGCTCTGGTGCAAGTATGGATACACAAGCAAGTTTTCAATGAAGTTTATGCAATGAAAAAAGGCAGATATTACCTCTATCCTTGGGTGGGGCATTTTCAAGGTTTTTTGTAATCATTTTGTAATCAAAACCTTGCTCACCCTGACCTTTGTGTCCTAACCCCTACAGAGTGAATCAGTGATGCTTAGCAACCTGTTGATGAGAAGCCCACTGGGTGATCAGTAACGTTGATGAGTCACATTTTCTCGCTATGGTAGCAGCTGTGCTAATGAGCGAGAGCCATAGAGCTTGTATCCACAGAATGGAGAATGAGAAGGTCAATGCAATGAAAAGCTGCATTGCAACTGCCTGCTCTTGCATTCAATCTAAATGTTTAAATGCTTGAGAATTTACAAAAAATACTGACTTGAAAGCGCTGACTTCGTAAGTGGAGATTCACATGTATTGAAAGTCATAATATCTAATCAACCCTGTACATTGTGGTATATTTATTTGGTCTTCACTACAATTTAAACTGTTTAGATATTTTCATAATGACAGCAATTTGCAGCGGCAAAGTTGTTGGTCAACATTCAGTTTTAATAAGAGTGCAAAAACAAAGTTGAGCAGAGGTCAGCTTCATGCAGTTGCGCAGTGACATGATGCAGCAACTGTCAAGCGACTTGGTGACCTCCAGCGATATAGTTGTCAGTGTGAATGCACGTTTAATGTTACAAGCCTAAAGAAACTGTCTTTAACAAATGTTTTAACAGAAACCGTCTTCTCATTATGCACCCAAGCAAAGCCTTGGTCAGGGTTTCTCAAATCCAGTCCTAGAGTGACATTGCCCAGCAGAGTTTAGCTCAAGCCCTGATGACCTACCTGTAATTTTTCTAGTAACTCTGAAGACCTTGATTAGCTTACTCAGATGACTTTGATTAGGGTTGAAACTAAACTCTATAGGGCACTGGCCCTCAAGGGCCAGATTTAAGGAACCTTGGCCTAGCTCATAATTAGTTTCTTTGGCTGCGGCCAAAAGCTGAAAATGATACCTACGCAGGCAGCATACACTCTCAGAAAACAGGTACAGAACTGTCACTGGGGCAGTATCCTTTCAAAAGATACTAATATGTATGCTTTAGGTACTAATATGTTTTTTTGTACCTTGGGATACTGCCCCAGTGATAGCTTTGTACCTTTTTTCTGAGTGTACTGAGGTAGGAAGGCAACAACGCACATCTGAATTCTATGATTGTCAAATTCTGTCTACTGAGATACTGTCATCTGATCGATTTTTGCATAGATATGTCCTTTGCTGCCACTGTCCTGTGTGTGCAATTCTATGAGAGTTAGCATTTGTATTGTTGTTCTTGCATTTTATGAAACCCTGTATATAATTTGCAAGCACAACATGAAATAATGACAACTAGACCCAACAACAGAAAAGGTTTTACATACGACAAGAATCCACTCCAAGACTCCAGCCTGGGATCGTAATAAGCTCCCAGGAGAGGATTGAGAGTCGCATGACCCCTGTAGCAGGTAGAGCTCCTTCGGTTAGGAAGCGGCAGGCCTCTTCCTGGCCAGGGGCTTCCCGCTTTCGAGATGGTGGAGACCCGTCGATGGCGCCTCCTCTGGGTGCTGCAGCAGTAGTGCACGTGCGGGCCAAGCTCTGCGTGGCCATAATGTGACGAGTTCCTCCGGAGGCAGCGGGGAACTCGGATAAGCGGGTGGGCCTGGACACACTCTGCCACCACAGCCAGAGGAAGGCATTCCTGCTGGCATGAGACAGCGGACTCTTTGATCTCCCAGTCTGACAAATCTGCCTCCTCCAAGCACTCCTTGCGAAGCCCCGAGTGATGGCTCTCATCCGAGTGGCCGCTGGAGTCCTCGCTGTCACTGTCGCTGTCGCCTTCTGAGAGAAGCACATCTGTGTAACTCCTGAACTTGGTGCTGCTTCCCTTGAGTTCCACCTGCCCTGGCAATGGAGTTCGGCTCTCCTCATCCTCTTCCTCCTCTTCTGTCATCTGAATCAAGCTGGCCAGCAGCATGGATGGGCCCAGGAGGTGTGTGTCTATATTGCGGAGCTTGCCCACCTTCTTCCGGCGTACGGAAAAGCGAGGATTGGCCTTTGGGGTGGTGGTGCTGGACCGCCGTCTACCACTGCTTTTCGGAACCAGTTGACTGTTAGTGATTCGAGGTAAAGCCTGAAGTTGGATACTGGATCGGCGTCGCTGGGTCAACACAGTGGACGGAAGGCCTACACTGGAGCGTCGACGGGCACGGCTGGCTGGCACTGCAATGCTAGGCCTCCTGTGTCGACAGGGTTCAGGTACGTGGCCGTCATGCATGGCTTCTCCTGCCTCCTTCCTCTTAAAATGCCGTCGGAAAAAAGTGTCCATGCTTGCTGGAAGAATACGGTACTTTTTCTAAACTTCCCCCTGAGGCTGTTGATTTAAAATGTAGCCTGTCAGCATAGATTAACCATTTTAGCACTAAGTTCTAAAACTTTGTTACACTGACCTCCATTGACCAATATTTAAACCTAAACCTGTCTACTAGACATGAGTTTATACTGGTCATTAACATTGTTATGATTGTTTTGAATGTGGAAAGCTAACTCCGCCTGTCCTAGCACAGATTTTCCTGGGGTTTACGCCAGGACAATTTGCCTTTCAAATCGCATTAATACTAGCAAAGCCAGTTGACTACAAAGGTGCATTGTGAGTCCACAGGTGATGATATCATGTCATAATGACGTGAAAGGCACTAAAGGAAATTAAGCTCTGCTTAGCTCATGAACGTCCTGATTATCACACAGGGATGTCCAGGGCAGATTATAAGGGCTTTCTGACCCTTTAGTAGTGACTGCCTGTACTAATTATAGGAACGTAACTAGTCTATCTCATTTAGAGACGGATATGACCTAGACACAACCCTCAGTGTAAGGAATGATACTTATTGGTGCGAAGTATTTTGTAGTATTATTTACAGTAAACATGGTTTTGTACTACAGTAGGAGTGACAGTACATTACAGTACAAACAAGTTTACCTTAAAAAAGTTCATTACAAATTGGACTAAAAATAATGTGTCCACATTAAGCACTTCTCTCTGGAAAAACAACTGTTCTTGCTCACCAAGGAGAATAAGGAAGTGACACTCAACCAAGACTAATTACTGTCAGGGTCATCTCTAGCAATGGTATGTAATTAGTGAAGTGGGTTCGTTTAGTATCAAAAGCTGAATTAAACCCAGAGTCTGAATTTGAGTAGCTCCATCTAAATCAGGCATTAAAAAAGACGGATAATAATAACACATGATTGTTTGTCGCTGATTACATGAAGATTAGTGGTTCTGTTTGTTTACTCTGCAACAGATTTAATTAAAAAGCTCAGCCTAAGACTATTTTAAATCATTCTGACCTGTGTTGCAATGATTTTATTATATATTTTTTATATTTGTACATCACAATATAAATGTTGTGATATATATATATATATATATATATATATATATATATATATATATATATATATATATATATATATATATATATATATATATATATATATATATAATTGGAAAAATATATATAATATAAAGTGGCTTCAACACAGATGGTTTCTCTTAAAATGTCAAATTATATATATATTTTTATATATAATTGTATGTTACAATATACTGTATATGTTGCAGTGTCTGTAATGATATATACATGTAATATAATAATAATAAACTACTTTATATTTTCAGTTGTATTTATAATAAAATTATTTTTCAGTTTCTAATATAATAGTATTCCTCAGTATAATTAAAAATTTGTACTATTCAGCTGCACATATCACTTGTTTATGTCTGCTACATTTAGACGGATTTACATTACACACAGCTTTATGCATGTAAAAAGATAAACATTCATAATAATGCTCAATATTACAGTACAAACAACATAAAAAACCTCCCTAAACACTTAAGTTCTAAAGCTTAACTCACTTAGCATTTCTGTCCAGTTATTAGTCTATATACAACAACAAAAAGATATTATATGACCTGAGAGTTTAGCTCCCCGTCTCCTTCCCTGAACGTCTCCTCACAGTGAACTGACAGAGAAAGTCCAAGAGATGAACAGGTGAGACAGCCTCCCCCAACACGCCACACACACAGAACTCTTAAAGAGATGAACTACACACAACTCAAGCCTACAGGATGAGAAGCCCCACATCCACCCACAAACAACACAGCTCAGTGGGAAGCAGCAACAAACATCACAGAGGAAAGAGCCATCGACTAGGCAGGAGGTAACCGGTAGGAGGGAATGCAGGGTATATCGAAGCCTCCGGTTTAAAATAATGACCAATTATCAGCTTAACGCTGGGAGTTTGTGCAAGAAGTACGCACAAGAGTCTACACTTCCTAGACTCCTAGATCATGTTCCTGGCACATATGGGGCTGACACCAGGTGCTTTATAGGAACACAATTAATGGTTTTATGATGATCATCTCCATCATGAACATTGTGCAAAGCTGCTTCTGCTTTTGAACAGACCGTTATGCATATTGCTTAAGAGAAAGAGGACATAGCACTAATTCTGGCACAAAACAACCCGCAACATGCAACACCCACAGCTGTGAAGATGATCTGTGTGGTTTAACACACAAGAGCAGCATCGCATTTAAACAGCATGTAGGTTTTTTTTAACCATTGTAAAGCTAATTATAAAGATGATGGCTTTAGTGAGGACACCTTGTGTCTATTCACTTCCCCTAATAGGACAACACGGCGAAGCCACTCCACCCCAAAAGCACAATGAGTGTCATTTCCATTTCAAAGCCCTCGTGCTGTTGCATTATGGATCAGCGCAAGAGAACACGGGCGAGGGGTGAATGTGCTTGAATATCAATTCGGCAATGTATAATGAACATCACAGTTTTGTTATGTCAGGGGTTCGAGCTTTAAATTCTGAGCATCAATATGAGCCACTTGATTGTGCACCTTGTTCTTTGGCACACTTCTGTGCGTGACGGACGTGCACAGAACTGGAGACTCCGTGTGGAAGTAATTACTGTCTTTTAAGTGATGGGGAGAGAGATCTGCTGGTTGTTACCATGGAGTGGGACATCATGGCAACCAAACATGCTTAGCTGTCCTTTAGTCACTGTGAACTTCGCTTGAAATAGAAACAATTTTATATTAATCATGTATTAATTTGTCTTTTAATTGACACCCTTTCAAAGGGTACACTTTAGGTATTTATGTGTTCTTTTAAAGTAATATATATTTTAAGGTACTTATATGTACAATTTAGCTTTTGTACCTAGGGTCCTGTCCCAGTGACAGCTTTGAACCTTTTTTTTCTGAGAGTGGAACAGTTAAAGTCAACATAATATCAAAATTAATTCCATTCACACTTTTTTAATGCATTGTTAATGGTCTTAATTCATTAGTACACATCAATGACAATCACGTCAATCTTGTATTCATAATCTTTTATAAAAAAAATTCTAGGCCACAAAGTCTTCTAGTGTGTTTGTTTTTTTTTTTTTTTTTTTTTTTGTGTGTGTGTGTGTGTGTGTGTTTTTTTACCATTAAAAAATTTGGGGTTAGTAACCTTTTTTTTTTATGAAATTAATACTCAGCAAATATTATTTAAATTGATAAAAAATGACAGTAAATATGTTTACATTGCTGTCCTTTTGAACTTCCTATTCATTAAAAAATCCTGAAAAAATTACCATGGCTTCCATAAAATATTATATAAGAATATAATATGATATTATAATGAGAAATGTTTCCTGAGCACCAAATCAGCATAGTAGAATGATTTCTGAAGGATCATGTGACACTGAAGACCAGAGTAATGATGCTGAAAATTCAGCTTTGCATCACAGGAATAAATTACATTTTAAAATATATTAAAATAGAAAAAAAAAAAAAATTAATTGTAATAATATTTCACAATATTACTCTTTTTGTATTAAAAAAGACTATTTAAAAAAAAAATCAAAAACAAAATGTTGGTGAGCCTAAGAGACTTAAAAGACAATTACAGTCTCAACAATTAAAAGACTCAATGACACCAAACATCTTATATCACTTGATTTGCCTGAAGTACTATTTATTTCTTAAGAGTAAGAAATTAACAGTGGAAAACAGAACATCTGTCTTGCTTGGAGTCAAAATGATGCTAATTAATGGATCTGAATCCTTCAGTTAGCAGCTCAAATCAATAACAATTAGGCTACAGTTCACAACCTCTCTTATCATTAGACATATATTTGGCATATAAGAATAGAGAAACAGAAATTTAAATCAACAAGATATCAAACTTGCCCTATTTACTTTTTTACACATTTCTGGACATTCCTGGTTTCATTATATCTGATTAATCAGTGTACAATATTTCTAACAATTCCCTCTTATTTTCCCCCTGGATAAAGGTCTCTGATGTTGCAGGAAAGCCGAGTGTTAGATTGAAGGGGAAAAGGATGGCAATGCCACCACCTGCTGGATAGGAAACACTGAGACCATCCATTATACCAATGCATTACCTCTAAGGGTGCTCTATCCACATAAAGAGTTCTCAGATGTTTTAAAGGGAGATTGTAGAAATCTCTTTTTTTATATATATATACTTTTCAGCTGCCCTGATTAATCTCTTTCAGATTTACATATATTTATAGAATGTCATCTGCTTTCGCAACAAACTATAAACATTTTGTAAATTGCAAACATGTAAAGAATCGTGCCATACCACTGATGATTATTTTTTACATGTCTTTGCATGGCAGCATTACGGTGGTTATTTTTAGAACCTGTTTTAAATTCCAGAGATTCATTGAATCTGTAGAGAATTTGTCATAGAATTTGTCACTCATGGTAAAAAATACTTTGGTCATTTGAAATCATGGTTATTTAATAAGATTAGGGGTGTGTGTGTGTGTGTGTGTGTGTGTGTGTGTGTGTGTGTGTGTGTGTGTGTGTGTGTGTGTGTGTGTGTGTGTGTGTGTATTTGTTATGATCTAAAAATGTTAGATTCCAAAATTATAGATAACAAAATAAAATCTGCTTTCGCAACAAACTATAAACATTTTGTAAATTGCAAACATGTAAAGAATCGTGCCATACCACTGATGATTTTTTTTTACATGTCTTTGCATGGCAGCATTACGGTGGTTATTTTTAGAACATGTTTTAAATTCCAGAGATTAATTCATCTGTAGAGAATTTGTCATAGAATTTGTCACTAGAACTTTGGTCAATCATGGTATTTAAAAATTAGGGGTGTGTGTGTGTGTGTGTGTAATGTGTGGTGTGTGTGTGTGTGTAATACTTTCACAGTGTGTGTGTGTGTGTGTGTGTGTGTGTGTGTGTGTGTGTGTTTGTTATGATCTAAAAATTTTAGATACCAAAATTATAGATAACAAAATAAAATCTCACAATTCTTGCTAATTTTGATACCAGGACATCCTCAAACATTTTTTTAAAAAAAGTAAACAGTCCAAACAAAGAAGCAAATTACAATCAATAGGACAAATAAATAAATCAATAAATAAAAATAATACAAATTAAATAATGCTTTGTTTTTTCATGTAAGACTACAGTATAGGATTTACCTACAAAAACTGAAACTGAAAGTAATCAAATGTAAAATAAAACACAGCATAGTCTTCACTGTATGAATTAGTTTGATTCTAAAGTTTAAAAAGTCATTCATTTGAGAGAAGTGAGAGGTTTTCTCTTTTTCTTTTAAGGACACAGGTATATTAATTAGAGTGCTGTCACTTTAAGACCTGCTGCATGGATGGATACACATCTGATATTCTCCAATTGTTAATATTAAGACAGAAACTACTGTGTTTACATGAATACATGCCAAACCCAGCATTTTGACATATTTTTGTGTGTATTTGTCTGTTCAGGCACGCACCCGAAGCCCAAGGTGTATTTTGCTTGTCCATGTTCCCCTTCGTCTTGGAGCACACGCACAGAAAGCCACCTGAAGAACAGCGTATGTACTCTTTTGCTGACAATTGACAACTTTTGTGGTACAGACTTATAATAAACACGTTATTGTGTGTAGGTTGTGCTAATTGTTCTAATTATAGTTATTGTTCTCATTCCATGCTGATACCACAAAGAAAAAAACCTTACACATACACTCATCATTTTCACACATATTCAGTCAACCACATAGGCCTAAAGATCTTCATTAGCCCACCCTGAGACTCTGACCCTGATCCATACTTAGCTCCAGCATAGAACGAGACGTTAGCAGAAATGGGCCTGTTCCTCCATGGGGCGGAACAGTGGAGCCATGCAAATGAATTTGTGCGGGATGGGCCACTGGGTGTGAGAGTGTTCAAGGAAACCTGTGTCTACCTATGACCTGAAATTTTTTTTGATGCAATCAGCACATTTAACGGCCGTTTGGATGCACAGGTCTTCCTGGCCCTGAGGAATCTGGTCTGAACTGTCTGTACCACAGTGATGCACAACCTGTGTGCCTCAGGTGTCCTAGCCACGTATGGCATTATCAGATTACACACACCAACATGGTAGTGAACAGGTGCCTCATCAGCACACAGAACAGGTGGAGTACAAACACACACATCTCGAAGGACTGGGGACTGGTTGATGGAGTAATGGTCATTTATTTTGGAGTAAAGTCACTTTCTATGTTGGACAGGTTTATTTATTTATTTATTTTTATTTTTTTAATTTAAGCTCTATACCTCCTAACAACATATTGTAGTATTTATTTAGTCAAAAATATTTACTAAAAATAATTAGGGCTGTCAAATGATTAATCACGATTAATCACATCCAAAATAAAAGTTCTAATATATGTATGTATGTATATATGTATAATATATGTATGTGTACAGGGTATATTTATTATGTATATATAAATACACACACATAATTTATATTTTAGAAAATATTTTGTATATACAGGTATTATTTATATTCTTATATTTTATATTATATATAAATTTTAATATTAAACATAACATATTCTCCTAAATATATACATGCATGTGTGTGTATTTATATATACATAATAAATATACACAGTATACACACATATATTATGTAAACAAAACTTTTATTTTGGATGTGATTAATCATGATTAATCATTTGACAGCCCTAAAAATAATTACTTAATACTGCCTTATATATATATTTATAATATTTTGTTTGTTTGTTTGTTTGTTTGTTTGTTTGTTTTTTGTTTGTTTGTTTGTTTGTTTGTTTGTTTGTTTGTTTGCTCGAGATTGTAGGTGGTTGCTAGGTTGTTTCAACATGGTTCCTACAGTGTTTGGAGTAGTGCTTTAGTCCGGTCTCGAGACATTTTTCTGTCGTCTCGGACTTGTCTCGGACTCGTTGGTGTTTGCACTCGGACTTGTCTCGGACTTGGTCATTGAACTCACCAAATGTTCTCATTGGTCTCGACCGAGTCCACCAATATGCTTTTTTTCCTTCAAAACAAAACCACATTTGCTTGTCGCACCTGAAAACGTGTGCTTTCTCCTTTTTTCCCAAAGCACTCTGTAGCCTGCGCTCTTTGCTTGCGCTCCAGTAGCATCTGCCGTTGCTAAGCAACCATGACCTGCTCTCCATGAAGATGCAGAAGTTTAACAAAGGATAAATGGATTTCCAGCACTAAAAATCCCTTGCAGTAGCTCTGCTAACAAATTCATTTAAAAATGGCTATCCTTGTACAGCTATGATCAGCTGTTTCTCCATCTTGGCTTAGTTTTCAATTTTGTTACGGGAAAGGATGAAGCTGATTCGTTGATTCTTGTCACATGACCAGCAGTTCTGAAAAGTTTAGGTGTTTCTAATTTAATTTTCTACCTGTTAGATTGTGTTTTATAAACGTCTACACCTACATAGCCTTAAACTTACCCTTTACAATAATGAGCTTTGCGTGTGTGGGCTGCGCCAAAGCATCAGTCATTTTAATTTTTGACCACAGACATGATGTCAGCAAACAGCAGCATTATAAAGTATATTAAATGTAAATAAAGTACATAAAAAATTATTTTATCCTACAGCTCCAAACTCAGTCCTAGAGGGCCGGTGTCCTGCAGAGTTTAGCTCCAACCCTAATTGAACACACTTGAACCAGCTAATCAAGCTCTTACTAAACACACTAGAAACTTCCAGATAGGTGTGTTAAGGCCAGTTGAAGCTAAACTCTGCAGGGCATTGGCCCTCCAGGATCTAGTTTGGAGACCCCTGTCCTACAGAGTTGTTACTTTGCACATGCTTTTGGATCATTACAAATAATAATGTAAAATTATTTTCTTAGAATAGGAGATATGCTGTCTCTCGCATCACATATATTATCAATAGTTAAGTATGTGGTCTTGAAGCATTTGGACTCGGTCTTGACTTGGACTAGAACCTCTTTGGACTCGGTCTTGACTAGTCCTGGTCCTAGTTTGGAGCGTTTTTAATCTTTTTTTTTTTTTTTGGCAAGTTATAATGATATTCTGGTTTGTATATATGACTTGGGTCCCTTTTTCAATGCAAGCTTGTCTTTTTTATGTTTGCAGCATATACCAAAAAAAGTCATGTGGCAAGTTTTAATATTTAAAGGGATAGTTCACCCAAAAATGCAATGTCATTTCAAATCTGCATTTATTTCTTCTGTGGAACACCAAAGGAGACATTCTGTACATATAATACTGCTTTTGTGCATACAATTAATGTCAATGGGGTCCTAAACAACATTGTCCCCCATTTCATTGTGTGGACCAAAAACAGAAGAAAGTCATACAGGTTTGGAATGTAAAGAAGTTAAGAAAATGATGAAAGAACTTCCTTGCTTTGAGGTTAAAAGGTTGCTTGCCTGACGCAAACACCAGTACCAATGAAAGCAAATCAAAAAAACTGAAATGCTTGCATGAGTGACTGAACCCCTCACAGAACCAGACTACAGTTGAATTCTTCTTAAACTCTCACTTGGAAAAACTGGTTTTTCGTGCTCATAAATAGAGCAAGGGAGCTTCCATTGTCTATAGTGCAATGAAAGCCAACTGGAAAACCTGCAAAAACATTCCAGAATTTTACACAATCTTCTTCCTGCTGGAGTTATGCGATGCATCTGATTGGATACTCCTCTAAGTTTTGTTTGTGAAAGTTGTTCATAGTGGAAAGCAGAAAAGCAGGATCTGCAAAAAGCTTTATTTAGACTTACTTAAAAATTAAAGTAGGGCTTGCAGGCCAAGATGTTTGTGAAGAAATGATTTGACTGGAAATGTCAATATTAAAAAAGGAAATGACACGGGGAGCTTTTGCTACTAAACCCAGAATTACACATTCCAATCAGTCAGTCCAGCTCTGAACAATTCTAGATTATTTATTGGCATTAATGGTTCTATGAAGAACTTTAAACATCCATGCAACCTTTAAATTGGACAGAAGGTTTTTTTGTGAAAAATATTCTTATGATTATTAAAATGTTCACTGAGTCAATAAGAAAATGTTAAGGTTCGTTGGGGAACCCAAAATAGTTTTTCAATAGCATCACTGTGAAACACCCCTTTTGGCACTTTTATATTAAAGAACATAAAGTTATGAAAGAGCAGAAGTCTTTATATCTGATTTAGGTCAATGGTTTTGAAAGAAGAAAAGAATTAAACCATCAACAATAAAACCTGGCCATTTGGAGGTCAATACAGGCCAGTTTTTAAGGTTGAACTAGCTAACTATCTAAACACACTAACGCTAAAAGGAACTTTTTTCAGTGTTTTATAATAATAATAATAATAATAATAATAATAATAATAACAAACTTTATTTTTGCTTTTAAGGGGACAATTCTGGACAATGCAAAAATGCAACCCATGTCAGAATCATCAGTTATCAGTTAGTGCTGAGATGAAAAGATACAAAAAGGAACACACTTCCGTTTTCTCTGCTATTTCATATCCTCATATTATTAATGCCTTGTCTTAGTCATTTGCAGGTACACACACACAATGGAAAACCAGTTGAAATCACATAGATCTAAGTCAACTTGAGTTGCATGATGTCAGGAGTGCAGAGCACAGGTATACGCTGTTCTCCGAACAGGTCGGACAATTATAGTCCATAATTAATTGCTTCTCTAATCCATTAAAGGCATCTATTTCCAGGGAACCACAGGAGATCGTAGGATTAATTTAGATGCCTGATGAAATTTCGAAAGCGCACGTCTTTAAAATAAGCCGAGGTGATGTCATGGGAGTTAATTTTTTTGAGCAGAAATGGTTACATTGAAGGATTTGGGAAAGTGTTTCAAAAAGTGTTTCCTAGAAAGATAGAGAGTCACAGATTTCATGACCCCAGGACATCAGGTGGTGCCTTTTACCACAGGGCTAGTCCAAGCAAAACGCAAGTTTAAATTGCAAATAGACATCAGACGTGTGGTTTCAGTCACAAATGTTTGACTTAATGAAAGAGAAGAGACACCGCAGGTTTCAAAAACGTATAATGTTTACTTTTGCCATTTTAAGTTGGTCAAAAAAAAAAAAAAAAATCATGTTAGTTTAAACACTGAAGCTGAGTCAATAAAGTAAAATAATAAATAAAATAGCTTATAAATAAAATAAAATAACCACTTTTGGCCTTTAGAGCTGCTCTAATTAATTATTAATAAATTGAAGTTAAGAATCTGTAAAATAAAAATAGCCTATAAATAAAATAAAAATTAAAACACAAAAATGAAAATAGGCCGAATTTCAAACAGACTGTTCCAATCACGAATGTTTGGAGAAAAGAGAAATAAAGACATACTTTTTCCCTTTTGAACAACCCTGAAGTTAAGAGTCCATACGAGAGCTCAAACATCTCACCCACCTTCTACCAAAGATCCGCAGTCCAGAGAAGCTCTTGGTGTTGTTGGGACAAGGCTGAGCTGCAGGTTGTGATGGACAGGTCTGAACAAGACGAGGATGCTGAATCCGGACCTCGGGGTTCTTCACCATCCAGGAGAGTCTCCAGGGGTCGGGACAGCTCTTCCATCTCTCCCTCGGGGTGCCAGTTTGACTGCTCCATTTCAGATGTGCAACCTGACTTCACTTGTCACAACTTCACGCACGAAGGTCACAGGAAGCCGGCCCATCAAAGTCTCCATAGCAGATGAAAATCAATACAAGGGAAACTTTTGGTTCAGAAGTGGAAGCACACTCCACGAGCAGATTACTTCGGTAGGGCTCAGTCAGGCAGTCGTGCAGAACAGCACAGCACCAGGAAGTAGATCTCGAAGTGCGGGTACAGATTTGACAGATAACGGCCCTTCTTTTCTCGTCCATGAGCTGCAGCCAGTCGTCTTCCTCCTCCTTTGCAGCTCACCTACTGCAACTCAGCTGTCTGTTTGGCAAGAAGCTTCCCTCCAAACAAACTCTCTCTTTGTTTCACTTTCTCCACTTGCACCAGGCATGTGCGCACAATCCAGGAAGTGTCAAACAGGTGTAGGATTCCTAGACGTGTGGCTACCTGCCCCTGACGCTGAGAGCTTTACCGCCCCTCTCCTGCTGAGGCAGCCTGACTGACTCATTCACATTCAAACACAGACTTTTATCAGGTTTTCTCTCTCTGACACCTCCCCCACGTCACGTTCTCCCTTCACTGGTCCAGGTTAGGACAGGAATGTGTCACCATCTATTGGTAGATCAAGGGAACCAGTGAATGATTGGGTGGTAAACCATCACAGGAAGCCTTCGTCAGTGCACACAATTTTAAATGATGGTATTGCATAATACGTTTCTTTGAGGGTAGGAAGGTTTTTATGATTATGTCTTCAAATATAAAGGGTCAAAGTGCAAAAGGAGAGTACAGCAGGAGTTTATTTTATTTTTTTATTTTTTTGCATTATATCGTCAGAGTGGGTGGTTTTGTTCACATTGGATTAAGTCATTACTGTGTTTCTGCAGTACCGTTCTAACTCTGGAACAGAAGAGCGGTTCAGGCTTCCCTCCCACTCAGACTTTACATAAAGACAGGTGGAGTGAGGCCCACGCTGCGCTCACTATGCTATGCAGGGACTACATCCAGGCATCGGCTCATATATGAGTTTGTTACACACACACACACACACACACACACACACACACACACACACACACACAAACGGTCTTGAGCTGCAACTGCATATCTGTTTCAGCTCAGTTACTTCATCTAAAAGGGATGTTATGCAAACTTTTTTAGTGTTCATTGGCGGTAAAAATACTAATATTTTAAAGAAATGTATTTCTGTATAAAGATATATTTTTGTGTCATTAGTGTCATTATATGACAGTTAAACACATCTCCTCCAAAATTCTCATTCTTGTCTCATTCTCCTTACCATAATACTATATATATATACATATATATATATATATATATATATATATATATATATATATATATATATATATATATATATGTATTATAATTCATTATACATTATATATTATTTATAATTGTAAAGTATTGAAGCCTTTTAAAGTATATATAAATTACATTTATCCCAAAATGTTCAGGCAGGGCAGTTTTCATTACTGTATTATGGAAATCAAAAGAGAATCTAAAGAGAATTCCAACCCAAAAGTAAAATATCTGGATAAATACAAGTAAAGAGATTTTTTTTTTTTTTAGGTTGAAATATGACTCAGAGATGCTCTGAGATTCACTTTAACTGAGGTAAGAATGTTATGCAGACAGAGTGGCTGAAATATTCCTATGGAATGTTGAGTAAGTGTTAACTTTGTCCTAGTACCTGTGAGGTTAAAGTTCACAACAATGTTCACACACGTGTTCCGCTCTCCACCTGCAGCAGAGGACAAGAGAAGAACTCTTCTGCTATGCACCATCCATGATGAGATGATATTCATAAACACATGGATATAATCCCCTCCTACAAGCTGGGTTCTGTTAGATAACATATTGGGCTGCTCAGGTAGGGAAAATAGACAAAATGTGGGAGGAAAGAAAGAAAGAAAGAAAGAAAGAAAGAAAGAAAGAAAGAAAAGAAAGAAAAAGAAAAAGAAAAAGAAAAAGAAAAAGAAAAAAGAAGTTAGGTGAAACCAAGAGACAAAAAATAGAAGAAAATAAGGAAGGGACGGAAAAAGTTAGAAATGAATGATAAAAAAGAAAGAATATAGAGAATGTAGTATATAATAAATGCACACAAACTTCACACTTACTACTTCTACTTGCAATCTCTTGCAAAAGAGGCAGAGGGTGTATGTGTCTAAAATATCTTTTAGCTGCAGCACGTCTAGAGTTCAGTCTAATCTGAGCGTTCATTTGGTTAAGTGAACACAGAAACAACACATCATGTGAAGAATTTCTTGTCAGTTAATTTGATTGCAGCTCTTTCAGACTAAACGGAGATTAAAACCCCGGTGACACCTCACAAAGCCGAGCAGGTACTTTCACCAAACAACTCTGTCAGTGTTATTTTTAAACTGCTATTGATACCAAACAATTCAGGATGACTGATGCGTTACACACCGTCACACTTATGTTATGTTTTTTTTATGAGTTGAAGCACTGTTGCATAACACAACGCATTCTGATTTTTTGTTTGGGTAAACATACTTGGCTGAATGTCACGTCACTTCACTTCACTTCAATTATTTGTTTTTGATTTGATTAGTGTTTAGTGTAAAGGCACTACAGATGAATATCGGTTAAGTGGCACATAAATATAAATTATTATAAAAATGTAAAATACCACAATGTACATAACAACAAGAAAAAAGTAAATAAACTATAATAATATGTGATGCTATCCAAATTATAAAGTGATGCGTTTTACTTACAAAACAAATTACAAATATTTTATTGTAAATGTATTAACCTTCTTGAATAGAATATAGATTATCACTGAAATTAAAAGGTTTTATTCTTTATTTCCATATTTATACAGAATACATGAAAATTTTAAATTTGACACTAATGTACACTACCACTCAAAAGTTGATTCAACTTTTTTAATACTTTTGAAAGACATCTCTCATGCTTGCCACGGGTGCATTTATTTGATCAAAAATACAGTTAAATTATTCAATATTATTAGAATTTAAAATGACTGCCTTTTATTTTCATATTTAAAATGTAATTTTATTCCTGTGATGCAAAGCTGAATTTTCAGCATCATTACTAACATACTAACATATCATTACTAAATTTTTTCGGGATTCTTATATGAATAGAAAGTTCAATGAATGGCCTTTATTTGAAATAAATATTTGTGTATCAATTTTAAAAGTCTTTACTCTCACTTTTGATCAATTATTCGCATCCTTGCTGGATGTAAACTTTTAAAATCTATAGTGTCTGATTACTTTAGCTGTATCAGCCAAGACCAATCAGGACCATGAACAGTATTTCTCAGTTTTCTCAATTTATAAATTTCTTTTAATCCCAACTCTTTATCTGAGGTAACTCAACACCATGTCAAATCAGGTGGCAAAGAATTCATCCACTGATGCCTGCAAACACTTATCATCTCTTGAGGAATGGTGCTGCTGGTGCTGGTGTAATTTTTTCAGACACATTTTGAATCAATCATTGATCGTTTTGACCAAACTGCCTCACGGCTATCATTTATTCATTCAGCTCCTGCTACAGCGGTAGAGACGATGACACATTTGCGGTCAAAATGTTCTCACCCGTCACAAGCCTTTTTTAGCAAGTGATGAGATGGGAAGGTTCGACTCTTAAAGCAACTATAGATCAGCCTAGCCTTCCTACAGTAGTTTAACTTTGTCTATGCTTGCACATGTAATGCTAGCTGTATAGCAGGTTTAATTTTGGCTTGAATGGTGAAACTAACTGCTGTCTGCAACAGACCTCTGTGAGCCACAGCTCATTTCCTTTTATTCGTCAGCTTTCATGTCAGTCCGCTTTGAGGTCTGGCTGAGCCAGGACACTAACCCGATCCTGCCTGATGAATTCAAAGTTATTTAGAGACGTGGGTTTTGATGTTGCAGAACAGGTGTTGCTGGAAAACCCTTTGTTCTGACAAAACATCCTCCGTATACACACAAGCAGACCACCTGCTACTAAACGACATATGGAAAGTGAATGATGTGACTGTACATTCACATAATACCTGAGGACGCATCTATCACTTTATCTTTCCTTTTTTCTATGTATGTATGTATGTATGTATATATCTATCTATATTGCATAGACTTAAAGAGTTCTGCTGAATGTCAGCTATTGTGTCATCTACAACAAAATTATACTACAAAGGAGGAACTCTGGGATCGCATTTAGCCTGAAAGGCTGGTTTAATGTAATTTGATGCTTTTGATTTTGCGCTGATTACAGTGACCTGTTTAGATTCATCAAAAACATGAAGAGGCGAGAGAGAGAAAAAGAAAAACTGTTTGATTGTGTGTCCATTAAAATTAAACCACAGGAACAACAGATGGGCACAAAACAGACATCAGCAGGTCATTCAAGCAGGATCTGAAACAAACCTTGTGGTTTGCAAATCCGTTTTAGGTCGGATTAGTCCATAGGCCTTTAAATACAGACTGTTTTAATATAATACGACTGGTTGGATGGCAATATGTTTCCAAACCTGTATGAATTTCTTTATTCTGTTGAACACAAAAGAAGATATTTTGAAGAATGTTAGTAAACCAACATGCAGTTGACGATAGCCGTTGACTTCCATAGTATTTATTTTCACCATGGAAGCCAGTGGCTACTGTCAGCTGTTTGGTTGAGGGTGAGTTAATGATGACAGAAGTTTCATTTCTGGGTGATTTATCCGTTTAAGTCAAGTTACAGGCAGGTTAACTATATTAAAGACTGCTTGAGATAGGCTTTAGCATGATTTTGCCTTCTGAAGTAAGTCGGTTAATATGTGGCTTTAATATCTGCCAATACAACATCTTTGAACATCTTTATATAACAGCCCCAGTTATGATGAAGATATCTTCATCTCCTGGCAGTTGTTAAATGTCAGAATTCACAAATCAATGCTGTTGCTGAGACATCAGTGGGACTACAGATATATGTAAGAGCACACAGTCCACCAGAGGTGTAAAGTATTTGAGTAAATGTACTTAATTACTGTACTTGAGTATCTTTTTGGATACTCTGTAGTTTTACTGAGTATCAAAGCTATTAGCAGCTTTTACTCTCTTCTTCATATGTTTTCTACAAAGTGTCTGTACTCTTTACTCCACTACATTTGTAATGAGTGTTGTAATTACACTACATTTTGCATGGCACCTAGCTTTTTCTCCAGCAGTTGATTTCTGCTACAAAAGAAGTGGCATCGCCCACTAAAGAGCACTGAAAGTATTATATCTTGTGCGTTTTCGACGTCTGAAGTTAAAACTCTTCTTTACACCTCTGCAATCCACTGCTAATAGAACAAGCTTTTATTAGACTGTAGTAAAAGGCACACGCAGTAATTTTTATTCATTTAATTTTTATTCAATTTTTATGCGCTGGGTTTTCACGAGAGTAGTTTGTCGCCGGTCATGTGATCTCAAAATGACAAATGGCCTCAGGATTTAAATTTAAAATTAATTTTATTTTTTTTGTCTCTTGTGTCATGTGACTGTGATTTTAAGGACATTAAAAAAAAATATTAATTTATTTTGGGTAAAAATATTTAATTAGACAAAAAAAAAAAAAATACTGACTGTACCGTTTTTAAACTGCAATTCTCAATATCTGTCACATGAAGATCGAATGTTGCACAATAGCGCCGCCTGTTGGTCACCCATGACACTAGCTGCACGGCCTCCTACACAAAGTGTGTAGGTGAGAGATACTTTTTGTTCCATCTTTTGTGCCACATTGTACTTTTTGTACCACCTGAAAGCATCAGTTGTGCCACAAATGAGCAAGAAAGCACTTCATTAATTCAAGTTGAAGTTAATTCAGTGCAATAGCTTTCACTAGTGCGAGTTTTAGCCAGTACAATGGGTACATTTGGTGTTATCTACTGTTCACAAGATTTACAAAGGCTTTGAAGGGGATGAGTGTGCTATTATTTATTTTTTGTATTTTTATGAATCATTCAAGCCAGGCTGTAAAGTGCACTACATTTCACAGCATCTCCTGTTTACATGGAATATAAATGACTTGCAGAAACGTGACAGACTGAATAATTATGTGGTAAGGCAGTTCAGCAGAAGGTTTTAGAGAAAAAAGCTATGATGGATGAAACTACATTACATAATTTGCACTGCTGTTTATGTAGGATTTTACATTTGAATACTAATGAACTTCTCTTTCTTTCTTTTTCTTTTTGGAGTTTATCCTTATTCAGTAAATTGGACATACACACATAGAGGCAAAATAATAAAAGCATCAAGTTACTTTGAAGTTTTGAAGCAAATTGCAGTTATCAGATATATTTCAAGATCGATTTTAGATTTGAATGTGCAGCCTGACTTTAGGGTCTATATGTGATGTGATGCTTTGCAGCAGAACATTATTAAATTGGGCATCTTGAGACTAGTGAAAGGTGGAAGCAATATATAACATAACAGAGTGGAGAATAAAAGGGTCATGATGATTAGATTGACTTTAGGGTCTATTTTAGTTGTTATTAGCTTTTGATGGGGAGATTTTTGACAAACAACCTTCACATTTGTTTAAAAAAAAAAAATTAATATATTTATATAAGATAACGTTCATATTTTCCTTTACGTTTTAGGCAGGGATACTTTCTTCTACATCGTTTGTTTTATACACTCGAGCTAATTCTCAGATGATGTATGTTTATTTCTCGCGAGATTTACGTCCAATAGTTTTAAACGCGTGTTGCAGCGCACTGTGTTAGTTTAAAGCCCCAAACTGAGAGTCAAGTTCAGACCAAAGCTCGTTTTAAGTATTTGAAGCTAATTCTGCCGCTCCTACATTTATAGACACCTGCCACACAGCGCAATCATTTTGATTCACGGTGTGTTGATTCAGCAAAAAAATAAGATAAATAAAAAGCCTATTTCGAGCAGCCTCAAAAATATGTCATGGCGGCCCAGAAAAAAAAACTGTTAACTCCTGACAATTTCATTGGTTAACGGAGCGGCCACATGGTAGGAGCATTCGCTTGCGTAGAATATTCTGTAAATCTATTTCTTACTCCGTTAACAGACATAAAGCGTCGTGGCGGCGGTGCACGTGCGCTCGGTTTGATCAGAGAACTATTTTGTAGTCCGTTAACAGACATATTGCTTCTTGGTGGGGGTGCTGGTGGGATAGCTGACGTGTATACGCTCGCCAGCCGGTCTGGCCAAAATCCCATAGTATTCAGGCGTCAGACGTAAGATATAAGACGTTAGACGTCACGGTCACGTGTTGGGGGCTGTGCTCAAAACTGCGCGCGGCGGCGTGGCGGCGACGTAGCAAAGAAAGGATGATTTTTTTTTTACTTTGCGCGTCTGGATAACGTACGTGTGGATAAGCATCTGGATAACGTACGTGTGGATAAGCGTCTGGATAACGTACGCGTGGATAAGCGTCTGGATAACGTACGCGTGGATAAACGTCTGGATAACGTACGCGTGAATAAATACATTGATAATCATTTGGCTTTGTCTTATTTTGCCCCAAGGAAGGCTTTAAGGTGGTGTTGATCATGATAACAGTACCTAAAGTAGTAGTCTGGGTGTGTTTTAATATGAGAATTCTTGGCCCGAGTCGGACTGGATACCGTGACTTTTTTCTCTCTCTCTCTTCCCTATTACACAGTTATTAAAATAGTTTCAGTTTTGTTTTTTAATAGAAAAGTTGTCATATTTCTTTTTGTTTCTTTATTAAGTTAATTTAGAAATATGTTTGGAACATTTTGTGTTTGGTAAATTCGAGTTTTTGTTTTTTTAAAGGAACGAGCAGGCTGCAGCGGCGGATAGTGAGTTGAGTATTATGTTTGATCAATTTAGCCTTCTCAAACCAACGCGACTTGCCTAAAATAAACAGACATAATACACTTCATGCATTCCACAGCATTAATTTAAACGTTTAACCTAGATAAATGAGCGCTGTTGTGCGGAGATAACGAGCGCTTGTGCAGGACATGGGTCAGCTTTTTTTTTTTTTTTTAAATTTTTTAATGACAGTAAAAACTTAAAAATACGCCGTCATTTTTGCTCATAAAGGTAAGAGTGTGCTTCATTCGGAACTGCAAAGGGTCTGCTTGTATTTGTGTGCACTCACAATATCAACAAAACCTTATGCTTTTGTAAAATAAGGAAAACAAACAGGGTGCGCTTAGCTATTGTCCTATTGGTCTTGAGCAGGAGCGCTTCACCGACATGATAAATATATCTATAGAATGCTTTTCTATAGAATATCTATAGAATGCTTTTTAGCGTTTTAGATTACTATTTTAAAACGAAATAATTCAAATCGAAAACAAAAACTCTTTCATTATGTAATCTAAAGATGCATTTCTCTCTCAGGGCACGTCCAATGAGGAGATGGCTAGTCAGTTCGTCAAATTAATTTTTGCAACAACATTGACTCAGAAGACATTAGTTTATTAAGACATAATTCAAATATCTCGCCACTATTTTCACTTTTTTTGTTTGTTTGTTTTTTATTTATTTATTTTTTGTTTCTTTGTTTTTGGGCCGCTGTGCAAAAATTGTGTTTGCATTCAGTAGCCTATAAGGCAAGCATTTTGTGCCACGTTGAAAAATAACTGAATAAATAAGATTAACGTCATAATATTTTAAGAATAAAATGTAAAAATTACGATAATAAAATTGTTATATTGTGAAGTGAAAAAAAAAAGTCTGTGGCATCGATAATTTTTTTTAACTTTTTTTAACTAACTCTGATTGATCGATTCATGAGACATTCGTTTGTATTAAATTGTTCTGATTTTTTTTTTCAATATGCATTCATATATTCATGTTTATTTCGTGGTGCAAATATTAAAGAGGAAAATATCATTGATTCATATGCAGTTACTGAACGAATTATCTAATTATCTAACGAATTAACTAAGAATTAACTAAGTTTTTTGCACATGTGCCTGGAGCTGACTCGCTACGCCACAGTCTCCCTACGACTGTAATCATAAGGCTTCAGTAGATATCAACACATGAAAAGTAGGCTACTATATAGACATAACATTTGAAAATGAAAATGTTTCAAACTGGGTACCAGTTTCAAAACATTTTCAAATAGGCCTATGTATAAACGTATTAATTATTTATCAATATATAGCCTCTTAATTTGAACATGTAGAGTAGCTTACAAGAAACTGCTCTGGTAATAAGCAGCTGTATGGCATGAAAAAAAAAAACCTGAACTCTGAAATAATAGACATCTGCTGATCATACAGTTATCTAGTTTTCAGAAATGAGGTCTACTGTATAGTGATTTTTTTTTTCTTTAGAGACGTGTTGTATTAACTATTACCAGTAAATTCATATGTGCTCAGATTAAAATTAGCCTATATTATTATTGTATTATTTCATTTAAGCTGTAACTGTGAATGTATTTGGACACTCCATGGTAGTCACTGAATAGACTTGCTTGATTTTCAATTGATTTTTAGGTGATATTGTTTGGAAAGTGATTTATAATGAGTGCTCACAAAAAATCAAAAGCTAAAAAAAAAAAAAACTCAATTACTTTATGCAGTTTATTTTATTATCAAAGCCTAGACCCTATGTGATAACATAACCCAAAGTTACTGTCCACTAGAGAGAGCCACATTCTAAGGGATAGGCCTATTTAAAGCTTATTTTAAAAAATCAATTTCCACACTTTTGAAAAGAAATGAATGCATATAACAATTTAATTTAACTATGATGTACTGACAGTATAGTTTTATATAATCCGTGTGCATTGCTTATACCAAAGATTTCCCTATTGTTTCAATTTTACTAAATGCTGTCTTAGTTTTTCTCGATTCCTAACACACAGTTCATGAAACAATTTACCCGTTTCTCACAACTATAAACACATTCTCGTAACAAACAAACTTGTGCAAACTTCCATTTAAAAATCTAATTCTCCAGTCAAAAACCATTACATCTATCAATATCAAACTTTGGCCTCAGATGACAAAACCTACAGTACAAAATACACACACTATAAAATCCAATAGTTTACCTTACTTAAATATAATAAGTTATCTTTACGTAGTTGTTATACTTACTTGGTTTTATTAAGTTACAGCTAATTTTAAGGCGAATAAAACAGTAATTCTTACTTGAAATATTCAAGTAGCTACAACAAAACCGATGACATTACTTCACCAGTGAGAGGCAGCAGTGCGGTAATGTGTTGCTAATGCGCAACAAAACCACAGAAGAAGAAATAAGGACGGTTAGAGAGCATGCGCAGCAAGCGATGTTTTGAATTTTCTCGAATTTGCTGAAACTAGGAAGAAGTAGAGAGACTGCTTGCATTTTACCTCTGGATAAAGACTGAATACTTCTACAGAATAATAATATGGTAAGTTTAAAAATAATAATTGTGTGTGGATGTATGTTTCTGTGTGCTGCTAATTTGACCTGACTAACATTAACACCTTGTCAGCACCAGATTTAGCTAACAGACAGAAAAGATCTTTGCTATTCTGCTATTAGAACAAAAACTATAGAAATACAGAACTTGTGGCACATTTTGGTGAATTTGAAACTTTAAAACTTTTTTTTTTTATTTCTCAAATTGAAAAAAATGTGTTGCTAGTTAAAAATGAAAGCATGAAAATTCGAGGTACAATTCAAGAACATGCCAAAGTCTCCAAGATGAGCTCACAGTAGTTTTTTAAGACAATCTTTATGTGCCACTGATAGTATTAATTGTTAACAGTAATCTTTTGCAAAATTTCCTCTATAATTTTATAACACTGTGAGGCTTTGGCCACTTTTTAGGTTAAAGTCATTTTTCAGTTTTATTGTCAACATTTTAATACAATCATAATCATTACGCGATCACACATTTAAGGTTTAAACTGAATGAGCTCGTTGTCTTGCAGTAATTATTTCTTTGCTGTGTTATTTGTGTAACAGAAGAAATATTGCTTTTGAATTGGTTTTACGACTGAGGCCTCAAG
The DNA here is from genome assembly GCF_018340385.1 of Cyprinus carpio. Taxonomy (NCBI): domain Eukaryota; kingdom Metazoa; phylum Chordata; class Actinopteri; order Cypriniformes; family Cyprinidae; genus Cyprinus; species Cyprinus carpio. Next base: position 4,882,028 of record NC_056596.1, on the reverse strand, counting down.
TAGATATATATAGAAATTTTCTTTCTATTGTAAAACATGCAAATATCAAGAAACGAATGTGTCTTTGTTCTTCAGTTCACAACAGTAGTGGAACTCGCCTTTATCTGAAGAATCATTTTTCATATTTAGGAAAAAAGCTTGTGGCAACTGTCTTCTCTGAACAGCGATCTTGTGAAACATGGGCCTCAGTACAATAAAGGTGAGGTATTTCAGGTTTTTCACTCAATCATGTGCTACACTTTATTTGCAATTTCAAATTATTTCTTGCCGTTCCAGAATACCTGTAACCATATTTCTTTGTTTCTTTTCACAAATCTAAGAGGACACTTCACACCCTACAACCCGTAAAAATGTATGTTGCTACCTTAAATGTTTTCAGTATTTTTTTATTATATTTAATAATAATATTTAAAATAAACAGTGTCAATGACTTCTTTAGTGACACTTTGACAAACATGTTTCTACTGTAATTTTTGAATTTCTTAAACTTTGTTTTTCTTTTCTTTTCTTCTAGAACCCATGTTTGACAGAACTACACACCCATCTGAGGCCTACTGTACCTGTTTTACTTCATGATCACCCCAGATACTTCTACAGTTGACCCGCTTTGTAGTTCTCATAGTTACACCTTAAAAAAACACATCATTTTAGAAAAAATACCTGTGTATTTGCTGGTATATTACTGAGATACCTTTATAAAGATTAATGTTGATTAACTACCTAGTTCAATTAAAAATGAAAAAATGTGCCATTTAATCTCCCTTCTGTCATTCTATTCCATAAAAAAGTCTGCATCTTCATGACACGAATGAAGATATATAACCCAAATCTCTGACACCCAAGAAACCATCAAATCAGTCTATATGAATTGAGCTGATTAATCTACATTTTGAGCCAAACTGTTCAGTGAGTTGTAAGGAGCAGTTTCTGTTATATTTTCCACTTGAACTCTGTTAGGCCTCTGTTATGGTCTGATGAACTGTTCTTGATCCAGAACTCTTAGCCGAACACTGAACCGTGCTGTAGGACGCCTGGAGTGACGTCGCTGCTCAGGGTTGGTCGTTTGTCTTTTGCCTAGCCACCAGTTTCTCTGTAGCTGGCCAACATGCTATTTGAGTGAAGTAAACAAGTTAATAGTAAAATTAAAAGTGATATTTAATGTTTCATAACATGGGTGCTAGTTACATCAGGTACGATTTCTTAACTATTGCATTACTAAGACAAGGACTGACCACTGATCTATATATGACTATTCTATATTATAGATCAGTGGGACTGGCACATTTATGTTGCATTCAAAAGAGCTCTGTTAACAGCCCAACAGTGAAAAATTAAACTATATCCGTATTGTCACAGCATGGAATGGTTAAGCATTGAGAATTAAGAATGGTTTGGCCTGACAGTGGAAAAGCGTCTCAAGTCTTCGAAAGAGACACGATTGCTATATGATCAACTGTCTAAAGTGTTGGGTAAATAGACCTTCAGTTAAAGGACAGAAATTTCTCAGATTTCACTGAAAATGTCTTTATTTGTGTTTCGAAAATAAACAAAAGTCATGGGTGAGTAAATGATGACATGAATTTCAAGTTTGGGTGAACTAACACAATGGCATGGCAGTGTAGGCAGGACAGATAACACTGAAAACTGATCATCCTCATTTCCCTGCTAATATTGTGTTTATTTGGTATACAGGTGTCTGATGTTGATGCAGTCTGGGCACCTAGTATCTGCTGGCTTGCTGACTATCACTGAAGATGAAGTACTTCTCCAGATCTTCTCTGTCTTGACCCTGTGTCTTCTGCCATCATTGTTCAGTGTAGTACTGCAAAGAACAGTCCCCAGGGTCTACCTCCAACATTTGCTTGCGGACCGACATGTGCTACGTTTGGATTACTGGTACATGTGGATTACCCTGATACTGTGAAGAACACTTACAATATGATGCTTGACTTGGGACAGAAAAAAAAAAAAAAAACATTGGCAACTTGTGTGGCCAACTCATGGCCATACTTAATCTCATCGTAGTACTACTACCTTTGCTGTTTAGCATAAACAAAAGCAGACTGTTTTTGCTTTGTTTCAAAATGTTTGTAATACAAGTTAAAACATATATTATCTTTAACTTTGAACTGTCACTACCTTTGATTTATGGGTAATTATGTGTGTGAAGAATAGAACATTGTTGTCATGAATTTGTAATGGATGTTTGAAGCATTTAAGTTACTGGAGTAATGGTAACTTGTTTTTTTTAAGGCAATTGGTTAAAACTAGATTGCTGTTCAAGTAAATACAACTTAGAAATTCCAAGTTGCAGGAAATGTTACTTGATTTAGCTAAACTTAAATGAGTTGTTTGAAATACGCACAGTATATTTTACTTAATCATTTTAGTTGTTGAAAATAGTGATTCTTAGTTACAAGAACTTGCATGTAAGTTTACAACACTAAATAAACCTTTGTTAGTACAAATTACTATTCTTATTTCACTTTACTTGTTTTTTTTTCAAGGCAGGTTGGTTTGCATGCTTTTTTTTTTTAAGGTTTCCTAATTAGAATTTACAGTGCAGACAACTTCCCTGCCCAGTGAACACTAGTGAGATCAATTCAGAACACTGTAACTGTAATAAAGTGATGTTACTATAGTTACTTTACTGTACTACACTGTGTGATTCTTTCAGCTCCTCTCTCCAGTGCTAGGATGCATTTTTAAAGCAGTCACCTGTGCTCCTGTTTATACTATCCTGAAATTCTGACTGGTGTCATCAATTTTGTTACTGAATGTTAGCTTATGGATAATTGTGTGTTATTTGAGTTCACACTGTGACACTAGAGTTAATTATTTGATGTGTGAGTGTTTTATGAATGAGAACATAAAATATCTGTAAAATGAGGCCAACTTTGGAGAAATCATTAAAATAATTGGAATGTGTATAGATGCATTCCAGTATAATATATAGCCTAAAATATTGTATTTTCTAAACTACTAAATTGAATTATTAAAACATTACATGATTGAAGTGTTTACTCATGGTCCATCGATAATTTAGAATTTGGCCTTTGGATTTAACTGTGTTAATGCATTAAGCCATTTTTTCGATTAACGGTTTTCTGGGGGACAAAACACATAAACATAAAATGTTGTCTTTCCATTTGGTTTATACTGCCATTATCTTGTGCCATTAGTGATATATGGTGCTTACAAGAAAGCTGTGAATTGGTTGTTCCTGGTTGTTGTTTTACAAGTGCACTTCTAAATAACATTGTAAGTTCATTGATTAGCTATATTGCAGTGTAATTTTAATTTTACTCGTCATATTTTCGTCAACGTTCTGAAGATTATGAAATATTCGGGGATTTGGAGGTGTATAACATGCAGGTTTTTTCTTTCTTTTTGCGCCGAACAAAACAAAACAAAAAACACTAATCTACAGCACTTAAGACATTTAACAAAATCACACACACAACTGGCAAAAGGTATTACAGACGACAAGGCGTAGACGTCACGTAGCTTCTCACGCGAGAAGGGGGGCGACGAAAGTGTCGCGCTTCTCATCACACGTCCTTGGTCTCGGCAAGGTACGCGACGATCGACACGACTGATAGCTTAGTTAGCAAGGTAAATGCATAAATCACACCTCATGGAGGTGAGCTTTGGATCGGTTTGAGTCGTGTGTGACAGCGGCATTACTTTGACTTGATGTTAGTTAGGTTATGGGGGGAGTGAAGTGGAGTCAGGCAGACATGGTGGTCTGGATGGGGGATGCAGTCACTTTTGCTGGCGCTTTATCCTGTGAAACGTTGTACTGAACATTTAATTGAATTATAGATTAGCTACACCTGTGATTTCTGAAGTGTTGACAAGGACACGAGTGTACATTTATATTGACATTGCATATTTGAAAATATGTTGTGGATGGACACTGGGTGTAGGTGACATAATTATATATTTCAGCGTGAGTCCTGTATAATTAATAGCACTTTTGAGGAAGTCAAAGACATTAGATGCATTTGTCTGGATCCTATTTGTACATCTAACAATAATGTTTTGTATAAGTGTCAATGATAAATATTTTATTTCAGCGTGCTCATATATATATATATATATATATATATATATATATATATATATATATATATATATGTATATATATATGAGCAAAGGGTTATCTCTCTGTTCTTTTTTTAAACTTGCTCTTTGTTGAGGTTTTTCTTGTCACATGGCAACAAAATGGCTTCTTGGCAGTTGCACTGACTTTGAATTAGCAGACAAAATTGCTTACTTTTTAGAGAAATAATTATAAAAGATTATGATAAATGACTTATATCGACATTTTCAGGAATGTCTGCCTTTTAATGTAACTTTTTACAGTCCTGGGACAGTGTTGTGTTTCTTTTTAATGTAAAGTTTTACACACACACACACACACACATACATTATTTTGTAAATAACATTAGTCATAGAAAAGGGGAATTCAAGTCATTCTTTAAATCACAAATGTCATAAAAAGGTTGTCACTTCATTAACACATATTCAAGGACATTTCATAAAAAGAAAACTACATGTGGTTTTGTAAGTGATATATATTTAAATGGCAGTAGAATAGAAAAAAAAATTTTTTTTTTGTTGTTAATTATTTTTTTTGTTGGGTTAGTTATGTATTCTTATGATGGATTTTTTTGTTTTATTATTTTATGACTAAAAACTGTAGGCATAGTGCAGTGTATAAATGTAAAATTTTGTTAGAGCATATAATATTGTTATTAATAAATAGCTTATAATATCGGTAGATTCGTTAAGCAGCACCTTTCCCTTATTTTATTACAGTCTGGCACTTTTTAATGTATGCATATTGTTTGCATAATTTAACCACTTGTATTACTGTATATTTGAATTAAACATTTATTCTGTTTTTGTTTATGGTGATATGCATATATAATCAGTATGCTAATAAAAAACTCATTTTGCTGTCTGTGAGTGTATATTCATGAGTTTGAATGAGTTAGACTGCCACTTCTCTTGTCCAGATGAGTTTCGCCGAGTTTACATCCGGGTTTTTCCCTAGGCAATGGGAGACGCACTACCGCTGTTCCTTAGGCAAAGTGAAATAAATTCGCCGCACCGTCACAAAAAATAGTCCTCTTCCCAAACACGTTTTGAGGAAACCCCACGTCCACTTTTACACTAAACACGCGTACTTTTACAGTAATCACGATGTTTCTGAATCGCTTGGATAGATGTTTGGAGTATTTGTGCTATTTGACGGCTACTTTTCCTGCCCCCTTCGTCTCCCTCTTCCTGCGCGGATGAATCGTCGTGTGCTGCGGCTGTGGTGAATGAGATTGAAGAAGAGTTCTTGTTTTGTATCTCAGTTTCTCTCTTTTTTACACACACAAATTAAAATTAAACAAACAAAAAATAAGCTCGTTAACCTAGCTAAATCCACCCCAGAGCACCACTACAGCTATGTGAGGGATCGGATCGGACCGAGATCTCGGAGTGTTTGTAAATATTTATTTAAATAATTTGTGGGGAGAGAGAGGCACTACTGCTCAAGTGAGTAGAGGAGGGTAAGTGCACCTTGGGATCTTTTTTTTATTATTGCAACTTTTATGCGCCTCGTTTTTGGACTTTAATCGTTCATAGAGTCTTCGTCGCTTTTCCAAATCCTAACCCCGTCGCGATCGGGTAGGTAGAGAAGTCAGGATCCCGATGATTTTGGATCAGAATTTCCGCTTATTTCTAGGAGTTGAGTGCTGTATTTCTAAGTGCAGCGCGTGAGCCGAACGTTCCGCGCGTTTTGTTATTTTGTAACATTTTAAACTTCGCTGGATACATTGTTGCCGCAACGGTTGTTTCCAGCTCAGTGGAAACATTGTATCCGATGGCAGCGGGGGGATAAAAGAGGGTAGAATAAAGATCTTTTGCTCATGCATGGCTTGAATTAGTGGTTGCGGCTCAGTCGAGTCCATCTAACTGTAATTTGTGCTGTTGGCCTGTTAGCTTTAGCAGAGTTAGCCGTAGCACAATATGAAAGCTCCTTGTATCCAGCAGCAGGTTTGTAAAAAAAACATTCACTCATATTTTGGTAGTTTTCAACGCTTTTAGTGTCTCGGCTTGTAGTGGGTGGGTGATAAAGTAATGCTTTTTAAAGCTCTGCGATTTTGTTGTTTGTTTAGAAAGTGTTTTTTTTTTTTTAAATGTTGCTTCTTTTTTCTTTTCTTTTTTCTTTTTTTTTTTGGTTGGAGGAGGCTGCGTTATTGGAGCTGATGTGTTTAAGCTTGTACCGACTACAAGCAGATTCTTATAGAGAGTGGAAAGGAAACTCAGAACGCATTTACCCTCATATTGTAGTGCATTTCCCCCTCCTTTGTGAATCTTTGTGAAAGTATGCTGGCGGTAAACACTTTGGGCATCATCTTCCGTGTTTCCCTGAGGTTTATAATAGTGGCCTAATCAAAGTGCTTCTTAACTTTTCCTGTCATTTGCACATCCCTGATCAGATGTACAGAACTAAAGGCCGGTTTCATGTATAGCTCAGGATAATTTGGGGTCAAACTGCACCTTAACTGTCTGTGAGTATTTTGTACACGATTGTAGAGTTGGATCATTTTGTAAAGCCTTTTTTGAAATGTAGGTGCTTTTTCAACAGATTTAGAATCAATTTATTTAAGTTTTCAACTGATTGTTGATGTTTGTCAAACTTTAGTAACATGTTTACCCTTTTGTTATTGTTGTTGATTAGCTTTCTATCTGCTTTGTTTTTCTGCTCATGTTTTGCTTTCATTGTGTGTAAATTTTGATATTCACTTGTTTGAGAAACTTTACAATGCGTTTGCACTCTCATCTGAAATGTTGAGCTCTTTTTCTTTAGGTTTTGATTTCCTTTCCTTATCCAGGTAGTTTTACTTTTAATGTTTGTACTGTGGTAGTCAGATCTTTTGGGTATTTATGATTCCACGTGACGTACCAGTGTACGTAATTGATAGAATTCCTTTATGATACTCAGAAACTACTTTGAAATATACACAGGAGTTTTGTTGTTGATGCAGTTCATGAATATCAAGCAGTTATGCAAAACAAAACGTATTGGTTTATGTAACATGACACTGGAAGTATTTTAGTCCTTGTGTCCTGTCAGGTGTAGTTGTGATATTCTGTTACCTCATCCAGGCCGGGATACTATTTCAAAATTAAAATAATTCACATTATTACTCTTATTTAGTCTATTTTTTTTTTAGCCATCTTATATCAGTTTGCTTAAGGTTATTCATTCTCAGCACTGAATCAGTGAATCAGTTGTTAACAGTTGAATTAAATAATTTCCATGATTGTCTGTTGATACATTTATAGGCATTTATTTTAAATAAAATGCTTAGTTTTTATGTGGCGTAATAATATTGTTGTACAATGTACCTGATTGAATACAGTAATATGTTGTTTCAACTTATTCTCAATTTTATGTAATTCATATTGCTGTGTTACTTTTTTAAATACAAAGAACATTATATATTCAGCAAACTACAACTAGACTTGATCTTGGTTGGTTGTACAGTTTTACAAAGAACATTTCAACAGGTCACTAAAAACTTTACAGAGACAAGAAAAGTCCCGTGTTACTGTACTGTATAGCTTTCCTATTGCTATTTATAAGAACCTTAATGTGAATTGTAAACTCAAACGTAAATGTATTATCTTTTTTTTTTAGATTTAATATGCATGGTTTTAAGTCACCCGATTTAAGATGTTCAAATGCTTTCTAAAAGCCAATCAGCATCATGATTCAACACAAATGAAATTTATGGCATCCATGACAAAATACTCAATGAGCTCACTTTTCCCTGGCTATTTCAGGGTAATGTACCTCTTACCAAAGTTTCATGAGTTCAATTATGATTATTTACTTTAATACTTACATTGTTACTATTTCATAGTAATAATAATTAGGGGTGTGTGCACAAATAGTCGAATATTCGATCTGTGATTTATATTTGAAAAATAAAAACACTAATCAAAATTTAACTACATGTTGCTTTGCTGTGCAATGCACTGTGGAGCATGTTAACAAGTTGATTGTATTTGATCACAGAATGTTGTCGTCTGCCACGCAAAGTTTGGAATTACTTTGATCAAAAGTATCTTACTAAATGATCTTACAAAACAGAATTACTTTTGATCAAGTGAAACTGAGTTATCATAATATTTCCCACCACTATGAGAAATCACATGAAATCCAAACACCAAAACATCTGTCCATCACTGCATTCATGACTGCAGGTAAGCGCAGCTGTAGCCGAGTGAGCCGAGAAGAGAGCTGATCTGACAGCCAAATGATCTTGAGACACGTGCTTCCTTTAAGTTTCCTGAAGTAGAGAGCAGAAAACACACAGCGCTGTAAGAAACTTTGCTTTGCACACATTTATCTTTGTGTCTCTGGAAAGTCTTATTGTTATCTGTCTGCAGAGCCAAATTTCACCCAAGCATATGGATATTATTGTTTTTCTCAACATTAACATGTGAACAATATAAACAGGATAAACATAGGCCGACTCTGTACAGTCATTGGCACGGTCTGCTTTACTTTTCGCATTTGCTCTGCCTGAGCTTGAAAGCTTGTTCTAAATATATATATACATTTGTTTTGTTTTGTTTACACACATTTTCAACTAAAAGAAAACCTTGAGATATAATCTAACATTGTGTATAATGCTCAATCATAAGCTTGTTATTAAAAAATAACGTCTTTCTCCTTGAACGTAATTTAAATAAAGGGATATATATATTTTTATGAGCTTAAATTTTCAAAAACTATATATATATATATATATATATATATATATATATATATATATATATATAAAGCCTACCCCTAATAATTATATTGTGACTTTCTGTAAATTCTTACAGAGACTTGGTATAGGTTTTGAATTTTTATTATTATTTTGTATTGTTTTCTGGTAGTTAGTAGTAGAGATGCTTAACCACTAAGCCATCTCAGCTTATATTTTTTCACTAGTTAATATTAGTTTTCAAGAATTGTTATTATTTAGTATATTATAAATATGGACAATGTGCTTTTAAAATGAAGAAAATGTACATAATCAGCTTAGGTTTTCATAATCATTCCCAACTTTTGTGGGCACCCAAGCTGACACAGATCTCTTCTTAAAGTTCCAGTGATCCTAATATTTAGTTGTGTGTTATTATAGACTTTATTTGATCAACGACTGGCAGAGTGACTCATACACTTGTCGATTTGAGAGGATGTCGTTTCCTGTGCATTGTAGGCTGAAGGTCCTGAGATACCCATCTGCCGTGTGGTCATGACAGATGTCATCGCTGGCGAGTACAGGCTTCGCTTAATATCTCAGAACTCCATTTGGCAGAACTGCACAAAGGACAAATCCGATGCTTGGGTTTTGGAGAAGATATTTTTAGGTCTGTGAAGACGCCGGGAGATGCGCAGGGATGCAGGACTTTTTTGTCGTGGGGTTCATAGACGGGATGAGCAATTAGAAACCCGCTGAATGCTGCGCTTGCAATGTTGCCCCTTTTAACACAGACTGTATAAGAGAGAGAGAGGGAATTGGAGTGTCTCTCTCCCATCTAATAGTGTGTGTGTGTTTCATCTTGTGAAGGGAGTTGGAGAGAGCGTGTGAACACCAGTCTTAGTGCCAGCTGGTAAGTCCTCTAATAGCCTCTGTTATAATTGTCCTCTTGGCACAGGGCCGCACACCAAAATCAATGAGAGTGAATGAATGTCTGTAACACTGCCTCCGTTTCGCTCATTGTTACACTAAGCATCAAGGTTGTTTGATTTGTCCGTCATGCAAACAGTCCTGCCCATCTTCTCGATTGCAACAATTTTGATCCTCCACCAACTCTAGTTTTCCCAGAAAATTGCTTTTCAAAAAACCCTCTTGAGTTTTTTTTTTCTCCTCGTTGTCCCGTTTGGCCAAAATACTTTTTTGAACCTAAACAAGAGCTTCTTGCAGTGCGGAGTTGCAGAATGCGAACTGAATAAAGCGTGTCTGTTTACTACCACCTGAGACATCATGAATCACGCCGCGATTTACATTTGTTCCCTCAAACCCTATTATATACCGACTTGTGTTCCCCTTCGTGGTGGTATTGGATTAAGTTAACCGCTGAGCATCTCACAAAATAAAGCTTAAATACATAAAATAGAAAAAAAAGTGCAAAACCTCTCTTGTTTGATTTCTCTAGACAGGCTGAAAGTTTCCTGGGACTCTCTTTCTGGTGAACTGGATCAATGATGGAATTGCAAACATTACAGGAGGCCCTGAAAGTGGAAATACAAGTCCATCAGGTAGGAGATCTCGCAAATGGGCCTCTAATCAGTTAAATCACATGGGGAAAGCAATTCTGGAGTGTCACTGTATTTTCAGTACTTGAGAACTATAAATCACAATCTGATGCCAGAAAGCACCTTCGTTGCTGTATAGACAGGTTGTTTTAAAGCAGTTTTATAGATGATTCAAAAGATTTCGGCGTCTAGTAGAACAGGTCTCCAGGTCCTCCAGCGCACTTAGTGATAAATGAAGATATGTTTCTCTTCTTGTCCCTCGCAGTCAGAGGCGGCGTGTCCCAGCAGGCAGAAAATTAGTCGAGCTGTCTGAGTGGGGTAAGAGAAAGACAAAAAGACAGGGAGGGAGGGAAGGAGAGAAAGGAAAAGCAGGAGAATCAGGGTCATACTGGGCAGATAAAGAGTAAGCCATTACTTCAATTTTAACAAATCATCTCAAGCAGGTGTTCTTTTACATACTGGAGGGTTTTTTTTTGTACTGCCGTCTGGTTTTGTCTTCATATCGCTTGGAATATTTGACAGGCAGGTGGAAGCGGGATCTCTGCCTCATCTGGGGCAGCTGAAACGGTTGATTGTGGTCTCGCATGACTCACTATTGCCTACTGGTGGACAGCAGAAACTTTTAAGATTCTTTTTATTATTTTTATTAATTTGGAGAAAAGTGGCTCTCTCAATTTTTGTCATGTGACTGTATATTTGAAAAAGGACCGTGGATGTACCTTGTTAGAAAAAAAAAAAAAAAAAAAAAAAAGAAATTTTTTGCTGTGGTGGAAGATTATTAGTAGTGTTTTTTTTTTGTTTTTATGGATATTTACTTTAACCCAAAATCACAACGCAATGCTTAAAAATACCTATACAGAAAATTCCTTCATATTAATATATTGTGCCTTATTTTTATGGACATTTCATGGGGTACTTTTTATCTAATTATTTTAGAATTAATTTGTACATTTTAGGTGAAATTAATTCAATTTTAAAACAATGTATTTATTTTAAAATATTTAGATTTAAGCCTTTAGCAGATGCTTTTGTCCAAATATAAAATCAAGAAAAAAAAATCATACTAATGAATAATCATGAATTATTAAATGCTTAATTTATTATATTTTCAATATTACATTATTAAAAATTTTAAAAGTGGCCCAAATAATAATGATAGTAACTTTTAATTCTCATACTGTTTCAATACATTTTCTGGCTGGTTTATGAAAATGTGAATGGGACCGCTTTTTAAATTTAGTTTCTTTTTAAATTTAGACATTTGTATTACCTGATGTTATAGATGCTCATTTCCGTTAATAGCAGATGTCCTGAAATATAATTGGGGGAGAACTAATTTTACATCTCATTTATTCTTGCTTGCCAACTTTGTGGCACAGTTACCCAACTCTCCCCGTCTTTTTCGTTTCTTTAATATATCTGTCCCTCAAAGATTGATGTTACCCCATGTAGATCAACTCATCAACTGAAATTAACAAATTTCATATAAATTACACTTGTTCATTGCAAATGTAAAATGTTTGTTCCAAATTAACATATTAAACGTTGTCTCTACAAACCGTTGGTAGCTGGAGGACAGTTACAGAAAGCTGTTGGCAGGCTGCCTGCTGCTCAGTCTGCTTTTGTTTGAATATAAGGCAGGTGCAATAAGCTGTAGTTCCACATGTGGCCTGTAGATGGCACACCATGTCTGTAACTCCCTCCAAAACCGATGGCAGAAGTTTTGACTGCAAATTCTTGTCTTCTTTTCTGTTGCCATAGAAACTTGTTGCCCAAATGAAGCAGGATCCACAGGTAAATACTCTTTATGACGTTGCTCTTCAGAAATAATCCTCTGGTTTGTTTGAGAGCTTTAACATGATTGACGGCTGAGTATTATATTTTCTATACTAATAAGGCAGCTTGGCGGTGTGTATAAATATTTTATTAAACAAAGATTCAGCAATTTCATGGTTTCAAAAATAATTGATTCTTACGCTTATCTTTGCTCTTCATAGAACGCAGATCTGAAGAAACAACTTCACGAGCTCCAAGCGAAAATCACAGCTCTGAGTGAGAAACAGGTAAGAACTTTCACAGTCATTGTGACGTCATTCACTGCTTCGGGTGCTGAAATTAATGTTTCTGAACAGTGAAACCTACAAATATGTGTCAGTGAGCAAAGGTTGATTGTGTGATTTTTTTGGGGTTGAAAAAAAGACACTGGATGATTTCATCAGGCTTTCTCTCTGTTTCATATACTTACAGACATCAACTAATGCTACTAAGGATAAGCATTTAATGTACAGTTTGATATATTTTATCCAGTTGTTGCCTGCAAAGAAGGTTGATTGGAAATGTAGTTTCATTTAGTTAAATATGATTATTTCTGAACTTCTGATTTCAAGCAGTGACGTGATTGTTTGATTTTGTGATGTTGAAACCAGTGCTGTTTTAGTATTATTTATGTATTATAGTTTTTATTAGTTTTTTATATTCCATTTTTGTTTTAGTAATTGAATTTTTTTTTTTATATTAGTTTTTTATATTTCATGTTTTTGTTTAGTAATTTTTTTATGCTACACACACACGTAAATGTTTCTTAAATATATACATGAATGAATGTGTAAATCTTCATATAAATATACACAGTACACATGCATATATGTACACAAAACTTTTATTTTTGATGCGATTAATCGATTTGACAGCCCTACTTTTTTAAATATTATTTATGTTTAATATATTCCTTTTTTCAGTTTTAGTTTAGTTTTACTGTTTATTTATTTCCAGCTAGCGATTTTAGTGCTTCTGCTGTTCAAATTCACTTAGTTTTTCATCTAATTTTATTTTTTTTTTTTAGATTTTTTTTTTTTTTGTTTTAGTAATGTATTTTAACCCTAGTTGAAGCATTTATTTTTTTTTATTCAGGTATGTTTTTAGTTTTTTTGGTGAAGTTTTTTATTTGTTGTTGAAGCAGATTTGATTTTTCATTTTTAGTTTTTAATGACAGTGGAAATAAGCAAAGACTGATACATTTAATTGTTTTGCAGTTGAGAAAAGAGCAGCCAGCAAGACAGGCATCTGTGCATTTAACAACTGTGGCAGAAGAGTAATACATGCAGCCGGCTGTGTGTGTGTGTGTGTGTGTGTATTTAATTGTTTTGCAGTTGGGAAAATGTGTGTGTGTGTGTGTGTGTGTGTGTGTGTGTGTATGTGCTCCTGCTGGGAGGTGGAAACACTCCAGATTGTCAGAGAGTTTGAGAGATTGCACTTATTCAATCGCTTCTTGAAAAGTATGGATTTGTAGCACAGCTGTTTTGGGGCAATGTTTCACTTTCTCTCTCTTCCTACTCTTGAAATTCTCCAGTTAGAGAATTGTCCCAGTTTACTGACTCATAGATCGCTGGCTTAGCTTTGAGCTTTTATCCTGAGAAAGAGAGAGAGAGAGAGAGAATAGATCACTATAAGTACAGATGATTTGATTTTTTTTTTTAACTCTACTCAAATGTTGAGGGCAAATATTGTATGTGTGTGTAGCCTTAGTCAATCCAGACGAGGATTAGCGCATGAGATGATGAAACTGTTCAGTGAATGCTAATTCAGTTCTCTCACGAAACCTGTCAAGAACCTGTCTAGCTCACAGTTCACCTTATAATGTGTATATATAATATAATGTGTTATAATTTAATACAAATATACATTTCGTTATACTTAAATGGTCTTATAACCATTTGATTTAAAAGATTTAATTCAGTCTCAGACTTTTGGAGCCATACTGTATTTTATTATTTTTTTCAATCAAACTATATTTATGTTATGTATTTAGTTTTTGCTAATAAAAAAGTCACAGAGTCTCTATAGTTAACTAAAACTGAAACTAAAAGTAACATTATAAAAACAAATAAACGTTAACTTAAATGAAACATAAAAAATAATAAACAAAATACAAAAACCTTTTTATTTCAGCAAACTGGCAAAGCAAAATTACAAAAGCACAATAAAATGATTTAAAATTGAACTAAACTTAAAATGAAAACAGAAAATATAAAAATAAAACAGTCTCAAAATATTACAAAAAAAAAAAAACTACATTATATCTTTAATATTCATTAAAAATAACACTGGTATTTTATTTATTTATTTTTATTAATTGTTTATATTTATTATTAATTTATTAATTGAAAATAATGTCACTATGCAACAAAATATAATAGTTCTAAAAATAAATCTATATATTTTTTTCCTATTCTGTTTGAATTTGGAATAAAATATGACCTTCACATGTTTTCATAAGATTCAGTTGTTTTTTCCATAAGATACGTGTGTCTGTGTGTATTGTATCAGGTCGAAAGGTTGATGCTTCCTCAGATTCTTTTTCAATCCTGTCGACTGTGAATACAGTTTTTCTGCCTTTGAATCTCAGTTCCATTCATATGAATTCTTTCCGCATCATAAATTTATATTTATGGGATTTTTAGCCTCGATGTGAGGCCCGCAGCTGGCACGGAGGTCTTTTGCTTATGTAAACTTTCTGCTTGTGAGTCTAAAGCCGCTACTATATGATTGATCGTCCGCTTAAAGAGAAAAATAGTTTTGTCAAAATTCATTTTGAGGAAGAGACTTTCATTTGATGTTGTGCTTAGCGTAAGGGCTTTGTTGAGGAATGTGTGTGTGGTTGCATTATTAGTTGCGCTTTGGCTCCAGAGGACTCTGAGGCAGCAGAGTGTGTGAGATGAATTTCAATCACGTTTTTCTCTGCTTGTATGTGTGTGTGTAGCGCTCATTGGGCCTTTATAAAAGCATTTCCAATGTTGTTAAGATGGTCTCGTACCTGAAGGGTCTTTTAAGACTGACTGAATAAAAGCCATGGCTTAGCTTCACACCCAGAACAAAGAAAACCAGGGAATTTGGTGACTAATGATCTATTATTAGAAACCACTGCGACCAGATATAAACTCAACATTTAAAAGACGAGATGCGAGGGGAGGTCTTTCCATTTTTATTTCTTGGAAAAAGTGCATATGTGTATGTTCAGAACAATTTGTTTCTCTGTAATCACCATTTCCTCAAAATGTGACTGCGAATGGATGTATGGTTTCCTAGTAATTTCTCTCTCTCTCAGAAAAAAGTGGTTGAGCAGTTGAGGAAGGAGTTGCTGGTGAAACAGGAGCCTGACTTGAAACTGCAGATGCTCCCAGCAACCGCAGACGGTAAAACCGTGCTGCTGACGTCCACCTGTCCCCCTTCACAGCTGCCCACAGGGCCTCCACACAACCAGGGGGCGCCACAGGTACCGCTTCACTCCCCGAACACCACACAGTTTGTAGACAAAATGTGTAGAACAGCGTTATACTCAGAGGTGATTTGTGGTGGAATACTAATTTAACACTGTTAAGACATGAATTTGATTCCTTTAGTGTAGCAAATATTTAACCGAATAGCTAGTTTACGCAAAAGGTTTATTGAAAAACAATTGCCCAGAGTCATCTGCGGTGCTTTATTCTAAAGGCACACTCTGTAATTGTAAACAAACAAATCTTTGTCCCTGAAATAAGCTTTGAATTTGTGAAAAATAAGGGCAGCGTGACCTTAGAATCTTATTTGAGTGTTATTTCTTTTATATGGCCAATAATGTATGACCTCAAACAGCCTCTCTGTTTTTAATTTTTTGTATTTTAATTTTTTTTTTGTAAGAACAACTAAAATGAATGTGTTACTATTTAACATAGTATTTACTATTTTTTTTATAGTATTTAGGAACAGTTGAACTTCATATAATTAAAAGTGGCATTTACAACCATTTTTTTATGTGATGTGGCATATATCTAAGAGAAACTGATTTTTTTATATGTGGCATTTACAACCATTTTTTTATGTGATGTGGCATATATCTAAGAGAAACTGATTATTCAACAGGAAAAATATTATTTAACACTTGACATTTGGGCGTTGCATACCAGAATGGAGCCAAAGCTGCAATGTGACTTTGTTAAATCAGTGGCTCAGTAGGTGATTGGTTAACATTATCCAATAGCACTTGCTCTCTAGGTAACATCAATGGAATGAAAAGTCATTTCAAGTTATTAAATTTTGATGAAAGGCAAGGACAGACCATTTTTTTTCTCACATGTACTGATAATTTGTACACATTAACAGCAGAAGAATGTAGTCAATAGCACTTTAACATCTTTTGTGTCTCCTCATCGTGCTTCCCTCAACCAACCTACCTCCTCGACTAGAAACTCTCACCGTGACGCCGGTTATAACTGCAAAGACTCTACCTCTCGTGCTGAAAGCTGCCACCTCCACCATGCCTGCTTCCATGGCAACACAACGCCCTACAGTCGCCATGGTCACTGCCATCAGCAACCCCCCGAGACCCGGCGCCAATTCTGACTCCCAGAGCACACCAATCAACCTTCAGGTGGCCAGCAAGCTACCCAATCAGGATACAGATGCGGGCACACGGATTGTGTCCAAGAATGTTATTGTCGTGAGTGTGAATTGCTGCTAAAAATTCTTCCTCTTCACTTAGTGTTTCCATATAGCTTAAATATAACAATTTTAAATTGAGGTAGAAATGCCAGTCTGTGTTCTTGCATAGCTTGTTGTAGACTAGTCATAGTCAGACCCACTTTGCTTTGATGTGTTTAGAACAGGATGTTTATGTCTCCAGTTAGTATGAAGATTTGAAATGACTTCCTTTCTGACAGTAATGATGTGCTTGGTAGGGGTGTGTGGTGACATACTTCTGTGATGTAACCAAATAGGGGATAGTTTACTCTAAAAGCAGACGGTTGTGTGAATTTCTCTCATGTCACCTGCTGAGTGGCCAATAAACAGCTGGTTTTGTCACAGGTGCAGGCCACCACCACCTCTG
The DNA here is from genome assembly GCF_018340385.1 of Cyprinus carpio. NCBI lineage: Eukaryota > Metazoa > Chordata > Actinopteri > Cypriniformes > Cyprinidae > Cyprinus > Cyprinus carpio. The sequence continues at coordinate 4,864,842 of NC_056596.1, read as the reverse complement.
CCCAGCCCATCAAAGTTCCCCAGTTTGTCCCTCCTCCTAGATTGACGCCTCGACCCACCTTTCAGCCACAGGTGCGTCTCTGTTAGACCTGCCCCCTCCCCTTATGTATGTGCAGTTCCACACTGACGCCACCAGAGCGACACACAACCTAGTTTCAGAGGCCTCGTGTCTGTAAAGCCTTTGTTTACAGAGACATTCCGATTCAAGATATTTTTAAACTTCTCATCTTGAAAGAGTTTTTAACATGGGAACTAAAATTGCTTGAACACAGTCACCCAAACTTCAAAATATCACTCCTCCACACCTAGAGACCCAAATTCTGCTTTTTTTCCTTCCAATAAAACTGATGCTCCCCTTCTTCTTCCCAGCACTGGCTGTTGCTTTGATGGTTTTTGCTTTGATTTTTTTTTCTTTGTTTTTTTGTGTTTGCTTTATGGATCTTATGCTCTGTTAGAGAATGCTACGATTCTGTTGATTTCATTTAGGATATTGTGTAAAAAAAAATGCTACGATTCTGAAAATGACAAGTATAATTTTTGTCCTGCACTCTGACCTAGGCATCTGTTGATCAGTGAAAATTCTGTCCACGCTAGTACTGCTCTATTTCAAAGGCCCGCTTCTTTCCATACTCTCAAAATGCTCTATCTAGTGAGTAAGCTCCCTTAGCACCGTGTCTATACTGGAATGGCTTGAGTCTTCTACACTGAAAGTGTCCAAGCTGCATAACTCGTTCAACAGTTGAACTCAGCAGAGGTCCATTGGTATTAAAATTGGTATTTTATTACTAGGGCTGTCAAATGATTAATCACGATTAATCACATCCAAAATAAAAGTTTTGTTTACATAATATATGTATGTGTACAGGGTATATTTTTATGTATATATAAATGTATATATATATACACACACATTAATTATATTATTTAGAAAATATTTACATGCATGTGTTTGTATTTATATACACATAATAAATATACACAGTATACACACATATATTATGTAAACAAAACTTTTATTTTGGATGTGATCGTGATTAATCATTTGACAGCCCTAATTATTACAGTATGTATGTTTCTTATGCTTGGTATAGACATGGTGTTTGAGAGTAAGACAGTGTGTTGCTGTTTGTTCCTTTGTAACAATGCTGTTCCTTCAGTTGCAGCTTTTTATTTCTGCTTTTGTTTTGTTATTTTGATATTTGCTTTGGCTGAACCTATCATTAACCCCCCTCCCACTCCCTTAAAGACTGTCAGTATATCACCTTTTACCTCAAAAAGCTACGTAATGCTACAGTGAGCTCAGATGAATCCACCTGAACCCATCGTTTACTTACGCTTATGTTGTTCCAAACCTGTATGACTTACTTTTTTCTGTGCAACACAAAAGAGAATATAGAGTTGTTGTTTTTTTTTTCTTTTTCAAAAGTCACTGTTTTAAAAAGTATATCCAAAAAATGTCGGAGAGGTCCAATGTTGTATTGATGCATTGACTTATTATACAGACAAAAACAGTTGAAACATTCTTCAAAATGTATTATTTTGTGTTCTGCAGAAGAAAATCATACAGGTTTGGAATGACATATGGGTGAGTAAATGATGACCTAAATTGGGGGTGAACTATGCCTTTAAGGCAAGGGTGGACATCTCTGGCCCTCAAAGTCTACTGTTCTGCAGAGCTTAAGTCCAATCAAGGTCTTTCCCTCTTTAGGATTACTAGAAAGTTACAGGCAGGTTTGATCAGGATTGGAGCTAAACTTTGCAGGAAAGTGGACATAAGGGCCTTTTGCACTGTGGGAAACTTTTCATAGTACCAGAACTAATTGTGGAGCTACCCACTTTTTGGCGTTTTTGCACCTCCGGAACTGGGTACGATTTTAGTACCGGTCTGCTTTTTTCGAGAACCAAATTAGCTCCTATTCCAGAGCAGGGTCTAACCAGCACACCTGATACTACCCTTGATGTAAGTATACATTGATTGGCCAGACACGTTAGAAAACACCCTCACACACCATGATTTAAAACACCATATAAACATACTGTAAACATTGTGTCAACTTATTTCGCAAGTATGGAGAACAGCGATAGATGGAGGGTTGCTGAAGTGCAGGCACTTGTAGCAAATGTAGCACTGCCAGTTGCCGTTGGAGATTCTTAGCCCTCTTTTCCGTTCTTTCAATCGCTTTACGTATACGTCGACATTCCATGTCCATTATTGTGAAACCCGCGAGACACAACAAAAACACAGCTCCGATCACAGCGTCCTCCATCCAACTGTTGTTAACGTTGTTCTTCTTAGTTTTCGTTGTTGAACGCCGCGCACAAATGACGTCGCTGTCGACCAGCTTACATCACTTCCTATGCGGTGTGAATGCAACCCTTCAAATGGTACTGGGAAATAGTTCACGCAAAACCATCCCAGTACTTTAGTACTGTACATTTAGTTCTGGAACTAAAGTGGTGCAAAAGGCCCTATTGAGGGCCAGAGTTGCCCATTCCTGCTCCTGGTTTGTTTTGGAGTTCCTAAATTGAGATCTCCACACATTTTCATCAACTTTTAAACTAGTCCCTGAGAGGCGAACCAGAGCTCAGTGTTGGCATTACTTATGGCTGAGGTTGCCACTTATTAAAAAAAAGCATGGTTGTTGTTGGGGTGGTGGTAGTGTGGTGTTTTTTGTTATATTTTTGTGTGGAGAGCCATGGTCTGCTTTCTGACCCAACCCCATTCCACCATTGCACAGGTTCGACCAAAACCCCCCACGCCCATCAATGTGCCCATCGCTCCAGCTCCTCCTCCCATGGTGGCGGCTCCTCTAATCCAGCGGCCCCTGATGCTCACCACCAAGCTGACGTCATCTCTGCCTACCTCTGCCGGGCCCATTCATCAGGTGCACATTGTGAACGGACAACAGTGCGCCACCATTGACAAGACCACGACTGCAGTCACGAGTGGCACCACGCAAGTCACAGGCATTGTCATCAGTCCTGCCCAGACACTTCAAATCAGCAACCTTAACTCAGACTTGAAGGTGCATGCACCCATTTTTATTAGCTTGATTGTTTGCTCCAGACATAAGACTTTTTTTTTTTATCTGACAGGAGAAGTTTTAGCTGTTGTACTTGCTCTAAGAAACAAACATTCAGCTGACTGAAGTGCTTTCCTTGTTTGTTGTTCTCTACATCAGACTGTGAAACCACAGGGAGGACCAGAACAGGTGGTCACAAGTACACCACCCTCATCCTCTCCTCCTCTTCCTCCTCCTCCAGCTCAAAAATCAAAACGTGAGGAGAGCCCACAGGTACTGTGCACCTTCACAGAGTTAACAAAACCATCATGTCTGACAAATATTCTAATTTCTAAATAATAAATTGTTACATTTTCTTCCTTCAGAAGCTTGCCTTTATGGTGTCTCTTGGGTTGGTGACATATGACCATCTTGAAGGTAAGTCCCACTGGTGTCAATGCTGCTCTGAGGGTTTCCACAAAATTAAAGTTATAAGGACAGGATGTTTTGTAACCAGATGTGCATGGGATGTCCTTTCTCTCCAGAGATTCAGAGCAGAAGACAAGAACGTAAGAGGAGAACGACAGCCAACCCAGTGTACAGTGGAGCAGTGTTTGAACCTGAGGTACAGACTAATGTTCTGTAGTTCTCTGCTCCTTCTGGTCTGATTTTGAGAGCTTAGATTGTACTTCCAACCCAGCTCTAACATTCTGATTTCTCTCAAACATCTCAGAGGAAAAAGAATGCTGTCACTTACTTGAACACTCCACTGCATCAAGGCACCAGGAAGAGAGGTCTGTACCTGCCTGTCTTAGTTGCTTAAGTTGATGTATTGTAGCCCTGCTGCTTCTATGTACCACCTAACAGACACCTAATAGACACCTCTCTGCTTTCTCTTGCAATTCTGCTTTGTGTCTTTGCTAGGGTTTGATCTCTCTGCAGACCTACAGTGTTTCAGTAGACCTAAAAAGTGGCTTATAAAAGTGGTGGTTGAGGAACTGCTCCTCCAGTTTGTATAGTTTTCAGTGATGGAGAATTTGGCTTGTTTTGGACTTGTTAGCAATTGACTTGAGACTCCAAAATCAGAGACTTGTGAACAATGTCAGTAGGCTTACAGGAAGAACTATATCCTCTTATTGTTGCTTCACTTCAGATTTGAGTCTCTTGTGTGCTCTTTGCACCCTTTTTGTCTTTGAGAATATCTTGTTGTTTGCTGTTGAATTTTAGAGCAGTGCTTCGACATAATGAATTTAGCTAGATTTGGCCTTTAAAGACTTGACTTGATCTTCAACCTAAAGACTTAAGTAGTTTCTTAAGCTTGGCTTTGAAAAACTTGACTTGGTCTTCACCCCAAAGACTTGGGGATTGACTTAGACTTGGCCTTGAAAGACTTGATATTAACTCCACCTCAAAGACTTGAGCGTTGATTTGTGGACAGTTGCATAAACTGTTTAGACTAGTCTTAAAATTTGGATACCTATTTTTTTTTTCCTGCAAGTCTGAAAAGTAAGACTGATAACCACTTAGTTAACTGCTAGTTGGTCAAACTAGTTCTTAAGACACAGTCTTAACGTGGTGACTGTGTATGCAACTGGCCCTTGGGTTTTTATTCTTGAAAGACCTGACTTGGACTCTACTTATAGACTTGAGTACTGGCTTGAGTAGGTTGAGTTGGTAAGAGTCTGTTGGTTCTCTGCTACTTTGATAGCTTTAGATGTTATGTTTATATTGTTTTGCCTATTTTAGGTTGATGCATAGCTTGTTCATGTAGGAGCCACCTGCAGATGAAGTGTACTTGTATTTGGGTTTAGGCTTTGTTTTTTTTTTTTTTTTTATTTTTTCTTTTGCTCTTTCTTTTGCTCATTGCTTTTCAAATTCCCTGCATGCTGCTGTGGTCGTCTGTTGCACTAACTGCTTTTTGTGACCCTCCCTTCCATTTCTCCTTCGCTCTCTTCCTCCTTTCCTTTGTTTCCATGCTAGCCAATGAGGATCCCCTCTCTAAGGTATGTTGCAACCAGAAAATGCCATTATTTTATTTCATCTTTGTGTTTTTTTTTTCTTTCTTTTTCCCTTTTCCTCCTCCTCCATTTTTTTCTATTCCTTTTGGTTTTGTTCTTTTTTTGTTTGTTTTTCTTTTCTTGTCTGTCTCATTTCACTCAGGTCGCCCTCCCAAATACAGCACCACCACAACCACCACCAGCAGCACAGCGGTGCCGGAGCTGGGCTGCAACCCCCTGCTCTCCCCCACCAGCAGCCTTCCCGCCTCCCCAGCCCCTGAGCGGCCTGACACGGGGGGCTTTCCCCTCTCTGTCCACCCTCATTCTGTCCCCCAGCCCAGCCCCAGCTCCGGGGATGTAAGTAGCCACCTGCCAAGTCTGGGTGACCATGTTGTTGAAAGCCCCCACAATTATTATTGTTCTAGTAGAGTTATCTACATCACAGGCTGCCCCTACCCCCCAAAACCCTTCACTGCATTCATCCCGTACACCTCATTGTGTACCGGAGCAAGGTAACTCCTGTTAGAGTCCCGTATCCACCTTGGAAAGAGAAAGACTGACCTACCAGCACTGTCATTCATGTGTTTATTTGTTGTATTTGTTGAAATGGAGCCAGCAGTCTTACAAAGTGAACAGTCTTTCTCTACTTCCCACACAAATATCAGGCCTGAAGTAATTATAGTATAGAATTTTAAAAATACTTACACCACATCTTAGCATTTAAGCCAAAATACTCATTACTCATAATCACATGATACATTTTCAATAATGATTTATTTCCAATAATCCCAATAATAGTAGAAGTAATAAAACTACAAGCTAAATATCCAGTTCCCTGCCTAAGTGAACAATCCAGTCACCAGTGAGCCACTAGACATATACCTCCAATCAGCAGTCAGTTCCTCTCCTCCCCGCCTTTCTCGATGTCATTTGATTGGTCCGGAACAGAAGGGGGCGGTGGTACTGACACCTGCCGTTCTTCCTGACAGGGAGACATCCATGAGGATTTCTGCACTGTGTGCAGACGCAGTGGACAGTTGCTCATGTGTGATACATGTTCGCGTGTCTACCACCTCGACTGCTTGGACCCACCCCTCAAAAACATTCCCAAAGGCATGTGGATCTGTCCTAAATGTCAAGACCAGGTAAATAATAGCAGCACAACGAGGCCTTGGCCACTCCTTTCCCAGGCCAGTCAGTGAAGTCTCCTTTTAACTGGAATTCAGTCCTTTAAAGCACAAACACTTTTATATAATTAGAAATGGAAGACTGACTGAGAGATCAAACTTCCCTATCCTTGCCAAAAATGTACACAAAAGTGTACATTTTTCTCCCCTTACACAAAATGAGTTTCTTCAGGCATGAAGGCTGTTTCGTCCTTTGTAAGCTCTCACATGGTTCGGTATTGATTGTGCCTTTTTTCCACCCATCATGTAAGTGTAATACAGCATCAAGCACTCCCATTGAAGTTCTGTTGTTCATCACTGTTGCCATATACAATTGATCTCAGTTTCTTTCATGGCTTTCCAGAGGTCAAATGAGCACAGCACTGGTCTGTTATTGAGAGAATTTCTTTTACAGATTCTGAAGAAGGAAGAGGCCATTCCATGGCCAGGAACCCTAGCAATCGTCCATTCCTACATTGCTTACAAAGAAGGTAGAGAGATTTTGATTTTCAATTGTAGAATTTTGTACCCCAATTTAACATTTTTACTCTAAAAAAGTAATTTTTTTTTATTATTTATTAAAGTCACACTTTAGAATAGGGAACACAATCACTATTAACTAAGAGTTTTCCCTGAACAAACTCCTAATTTGCTGCTTATTAATAGTTAGTAAGGTTGTTGTTAAGTTTAGGTATGGGGTGGATTAAGGGACCCAAAATACAGTCATGCAGAATAAGGCATTAATATGTGCTTTATAAGTACTAATAAACAGCCAATATGCTAGTAATATGCATGCTAATAAGCAACTAATCAATAGCTAAAATTTGGTCCTTAAAATAAAGTGTTACCATTATATATAACCAAATGCATACATCTATGTTATAGCCCATTAAATGTGTAAGTGTTTTGTCCCTGTCCAACAGCAAAAGAAGAAGAGAAGCAGAAATTAATGAAATGGAGTGCCGAACTAAAGATGGAACGAGAGCAACTAGAACAGAGAGTGAAACAGCTCAGCAACTCTATAACAGTGAGTTATTTATTTATTTTTATCTGTAACTGGAGCTTTTCCGGATACATGATTAATTATACAATTGTTCTACATCTCTGTGAAGCAATGTTTGCCTCAGAAAACCAATTTTAAGATGAACATTCAGCTTTATTTTCTTGTTTCATGTCTGCAAATATTCAGTATGGCTTGTCGCACTGTATAGCTACGTGGTTCTATCATGAGAACTCTCTGAAGATTTTAGCATGGTAATGGATATGACAATGCTAATGTATTTGATCTTGGCGGAATAAATCTGCTACGCTGCTGCTGAAATGCTGCTGCTGTTAGTTATTGCTGTATTTGTAGATTATTGCTGCTGCTGCAAGTTGCACTTGCTACTTAAAGATTAAACTAAACTAAAGATTTTTCTGGTCGACTAGTAGTTGCTCATTTTAAGCATAAGTCGACTATTAGTCACACTTTTATTAATAAAACCATATAAATCATAATAATGAGCCTTTAATTGCTTACATAGTCTAAGCGCTCGCAAAAAAGGCTTGCCACAACGAACCGGCAAATATAATAATTATGAATGTGTTAGGGGAAAAGAGCAAGTACACTGCATTAATGTTTTAATAATTTATTGATACAGTAGTGCTTTCTGTTTTTAGTTTAAGAGATGAAGTCGGTGACACTGATCTCCGCAGTATGCGCCTGTATGCATGTTTCATACAGATTTCATAAACTGAGAATATTCGTTTTCTATTTGAATTGGTTCATTTAAAAGTTTCACTCTCTATAGATATATTTTTCATATCTGTAATAAGGCAAGAATACAGAGTTTCGAAGTGACGCGCTCAAGTTCACAGAGTCCGAGATGGCAGAAAGCGCATCCTGTTTGCTTGGATTATATTACCAAAGCACAACTTTTCATTGTTATTCTGAGTGCACACGAATAAACGTAGCGTCTTTACAGATATGAAAGATGCATTACTGTATGACCAAAAATTATTTAAGTATTTTAAGAGCAAATGATCACAGTGGCTTTTGATTGTTATTGTGTGTGCGTAGGGTCTTTACAGATGCTTTCATAATATTATTTAAGTATTTTAAGAGGAGATGTTTTTTGTGGGTTTAATTTAGTTTGATTTAACATTTGAAGTTGGTACTACATTCTTGTTTAAGATTATATTGATTTTTTGAGGTCGATGAATGTTAGGTGAGTGTAGCCTATGTCCTGCCCGATGTACTACATTACCACATAGACCAGCCGTTAACGATTTGTCCGTCACAGACTGCGTGATTTCGCCACGTCGTGTGGATTCTTTTTTTTTTTCTCTTTTCTGTGACTAATAAAATTTTGTAAACAGTTAGTCGACTATTAGGGGGCAGCAAGTATTAAAGACATACTGCTGCTGCACAAATAGCATATAAAATAACCCGCTGCATATGCAACATGAACCAATCAGCTTGTGACAAGTCGTTTAATGCTAAGAATATCTTCATTTACGTTAAGGACCCATCAGCCTGCGCCATCTCTGGTTTCATGACAGATTTTGGTATTTCTTCTTTTCTATTTAATGACTGTAATTTTTTAACAAGTTGTGTTTGTTATATAATGCTGTATTCCTTTTATTTAACAGAAATGCATGGAGACAAAGAACAGCATACTTGCCCGTCAGAAGGAGATGCAGGCCTCTCTGGACAAGGTAAAACACCTGGTCCGCCTCATCCAGAGCTTTAACTTGACTCAGCCCATGGAGACGGACATCCTACAGGATTCTAAACAGGACTGCACAGAGTTAGGGAGCATGAAAGACTCAAAGGATGCTACACAAGTGTGTGTGCAGGAGAGTCCCACTGAGCCTAGCGTGCAAGTACCAGTCACCGTAGCAGTTCCCGAAGTGAAGGCAGAGCCAAAGGTGGGTGAAATGGCAGAGCCAGCGGCCGCAGTCACACCTGAAGCTGCATCAGGTGAATCAGGAGTTAGTGTCCCGGAAGTTCTCAAAACCACAGTTAGCGAGGAGATGATAGATACAGCAAAAATGGCGGAGCCTGTGGAATCGCCTCAGGCCAGGGATGTAAAGACTAATGGAGGAACGGACTGTGTTTGTACCGACTTGAACCCAGAAGAAGAGAAGGGTGCTGTCGATAATGCAGACTCTGAGAACATCCCTCCCAATGACAGCAGTTGTGTAGAGGATGCTGGGAAGATGGAAGTAGAGCTGCAGGAAGATGGAAGTCATGGCTTGAACACCAACAACGGCAAAACCTCAGAGCCTTCTCAGCAGGCTTTGCCAGCCCCTCTAAGCAGCGTGGATAACCCCAAATAGTTCTCAGTCTCACACTAAACACACTTACATCACCAAAACATTTAAACAGATTTCCTATTGCACCTTGGACTGGTGCACAGAGTTGCCAATCTATACGTATATATATATATATATTATACATATATATATATTATCTATATCCAAATAAATGTTGTCGGTTTTTTTTTTTTCTTTTCTTTTCCCTTTACTTTTTTTTTAATGGTAAAACTGTCAACAGTACTTCTTCATCCAAGGCAAACTAGTCTTGTTTCTTGTAGACTAATAGAGCCCAAACTTGTGGGTGAAAAGGGTGATTTACGAAAGAGTGTCATGCCAATTATTAGATTATTAAAAAACAAAAATAGTAGTTTAATAATATTAATAATTAATATTATAATAATGATGATGGTGATAAAGATGATGGATGATTGATCAGATCAGACCAGTGTGTGCCTCCAACATGGGGTTTGTTTCATAGGTTGTCTTAGTTGTCTTCTCCTCGAGAGGAGAAGGCAGGGCAGATGTGTCCAAAGACTGCATGACTAAGCCCACACCCTGTGCACCTCCAGCCAGAGTGGACCGGCAATACCAAAAGCTTTTCTTTCCAAACATGACAAAAAAAAATCAACGCATCAGTATTCGCCAGTTACTAGGCAGAGGTTTAGAATCCTGTTGGCGTGGGTTAGACTAAATCAGGACTGCCTATAGCAACCTCTCTAATTTCTCTCCTCCACCCTACATCTTGTCTGCATTTCCCAGTTACCTATAAGAAGTGTCCCGTCTCCATGTCATCTCAGGCTAATCAATGGTAGAGCGCATGGCAAAGCCTATCAAGATCTTTTGACAAAGGGCTGGAAGAGGAAGCTACACCAGAAGTCACATTTCGGTAACAGCAACAAATCATGCGCGATAGATTAGTCTGAAAAACGGTGTTGGTTCTGTGTATTGAATGAGTCTCGTTCTAAAGTCGGTGTGTGTGTACTCAATGCTGTTTGTGGATTTTTTCCCCCCGCTTTTTTAAGAAAAAATATATTCAGGTCTTCCTAGTCTTCATTGAAAAATAAGTGCTTTTCTGTTTCATGAAACAGTCGTTTTTTATCACTGGTGTTTAAAATTGGCATGAATTATGCAAGCAGCTTTCTCAATCTCGAGAGATGCACATTGCATAATGAGTGTCTGTTTTTATTTGAATTCTGAACTGCCAAATGCTTTTTTTTTTTGAAAATAATGGAAATATCCTCTTACAGTGTGTTTAGTCTAGAATATAATGGACTAGTCCCCCATTTTTTTTCCAAAATCTTTTTTTTTCCTTGAAAAACAATAATGACTGAATTTGCTGTCTTAAACTTGAGGGTTTGATGTATGAGCCAAATTGAGTAATAAGGAAACTACAGAAAACCCTTAATTAAAGCACAAGCTTTATTGCAGATAACTTCAGCAAACGCACTAAAAACCTCTTAAGAGACTTTCTGAGCAAAATTTTCAAAAGCGCTTAAATCTTATCTGTTGGTTTTTACGCTTGCCAACATAACATCCTGTAAAAAGGAAAACAGCAGCCAGTTGCTTACGTACAAAGTGGGAAGCACTGTTTATGACAGTCTTCTGCTGGTTTTTGCTGGCTTTTATTTGTGTTGCATAGTATCTTAACCTGTCCCAGGTAACATCTTAAGTCTTAATTGTTTTAAGAGTAATGCACAGCTGGCACCTTTTATTACGTTAATGTCAGGCCATTACAAAAAAGCATATCCCTTTTAGCTTTGTAATGACAGCCACTCATGCTAGGATTGAACAATTTACGCATATCAAATGCCACATATCCGTTTTGGATGTTATGTCAGACCTTATTTTGACTATTGGGGATTTCAAAATGACAATGCTTTTCTCATTCTGGCTGTTTAAACATGAGAGATAACCTACCACAATATGGATTCTGTTTTTGGGTGACAATGCTTTTCTCATTCTGGCTGTTTAAACATGAGA